>NW_019154086.1:47472528-47486608 GCF_002288905.1 Enhydra lutris kenyoni
TCCAAAGTGGCTGTACCAACTTGCATTCCCACCAACAGTGGGAATGCAAGTTGGTACAGCCACTTTGGAAAACAGTGTGGAGATTCCTTAAGAAATTAAAAATAGAGCTTCCCTATGACCCTGCAATTGCACTACTGGGTATTTACCCCAAAGATACAGATGTAGTGAAAAGAAGGGCCATCTGTACCCTAATGTTTATAGCAGCAATGGCCACAGTTGCCAAACTGTGGAGAGAACCAAGATGCCCTTCAACGGACAAATGGATAAGGAAGATGTGGTCCATATACACTATGGAGTATTATGCCTCCATCAGAAAGGATGAATACCCAACTTTTGTATCAACATAGATGGATGGGACTGGAAGATATTATGCTGAGTGAAATAAGTCAAGCAGAGAGAGTCAATTATCATATGGTTTCGCTTATTTGTGGAGCATAAGAAATAACACAGAGGACATGGGGAGATGGAAAGGAGAAGGGAGTTGGGGGAAATTGGAGGGGAAGATGAACCATGAGAGACTATGGACTCTGAAAAACAATCTGAGGGTTTTGAAGAGGCGGGGATGGGAGGTTGGGTGAGCTTGGTGGTGGGTATTATGGAGGACATGTATTGCATGGAGCACTGGGTGTGGTGCATAAACAATGAATTCTGGTACACTGAAAAGAAATTTTTAAAATAAATAATTAATTTAAGAAAAAAAAAGAAGAAAAGTATAAAAACTTCCAGGTTTCCATAACGAGACCTGAAGTAAGAGGCAGAATTCCAATAAAGATAATCTTTACAGTATAAGAACAGTGGAATACATGAAAAAGTTCCAATTATGATTAGAGTTCCTTGAACCAATACTGTGAAATTCTCCCTCATTCTTATTGACAAGAAACTAGACCCTTGATAACAAAAGGGTTTCATCTTATGTTCAATGTTCAACTGATAGATAGTGGTTAAACAACTAATAAAGACCCCAGACTTTATCTGAACCCAATACCAATAAAAAAGAGTAAAGAGATTTATTTAAGATGCTTGACATGGGAGAGGGAGAGGCTATGATTATACTTATGCTATATATTTTATAACCCTAATAAGTAATCAATACTTTATTGAATTTAATTTATTGTATTTAATAGCTATACTTTTATATGTAATGCATTTCCACTACCATCACCTGCAAACTGATGAATTTTCTGTTATATAGGAACCCTGGAAAAATAATATTTTTCCTATGTCTATATTCACTATCATTCTCTATAGTAAATCATTTAAGACATTGTTAGTGTTCTTTATCCATTAATCCAAACTTCACCAAATAATTCATTATAAAAAGCACTGTCCTTGATTACAACACATTACTCTTTTTTACTCATAAAAAATGCCATGCAATAGGAGAAATAAGACAAGTAGATAAGTACGAAAAATAAAAGTAAAGTGTGTGAATTGCCATAAAGAATTGAAAGAAAGAAGGGATTAATTCCAGTAAGGGCAATCAAGGAAAGCTAATGTAGAAAACTTTATTTAAAATGGGCCATTAAAGATCACGTAATTCTATAATTTAAAATATGTGTTACATGTTACATAAGCATATGAAATAAACAAAATCAATGTTTTCAAACTTGAAAAATGTACAGACCTTTAAAAATTTTTTGCTTATCCTCACTTTTGACTGACTTTTACAAATTATTCAACTCGTTTATAAAAATGGCTATTATGTATACATAAAACAAAAAATACAAAATAAATACAAATAAAACTACAACTAGAATTCAAATTAATGACAGTGTATATGACAGATGGATTCTTTTAAAGAAGTAATTAACCTCATGATATGTTTCTAACTTCACAGATTCTATTGAATTTGGTGTATCTATATTTATTCTACCCTTTCCTTTTACCACTTGTCTCTACTTGAACAGTTCTGAATTCTATTCCATAGTACATCATCACATAATTTTACAATCCTATGGCATGAACACATAATACATGTGCATAGTCGACTTCTATTATTTTATTAATCCACAAAAATTAAAATGACACTATTTGGTGCCAACATAATCATCAATGCAAATTTAACTTCACATATTGGACCTGTGTGACAGTGTTTTTGAATGAAGTGGTTTGTTCAAACCATTCAGAATCTTTCCATTAGTGTGATTATAAAAATAAAAATATTACAGTCAGAAATTACTATGGAAAATTTATAACTCCAAGACCATAACTATGGTTCCTAATTTGAGAAACACTGTCAATACAAGTCAAAAATATGTTTTAAAAAAGAAAATGGTTAAAAAAAAAAAAAGTAAATGGTTTCGGGTGTCTTGGTAGCTCAGTCAGTAAAGTGTCTGCCTTCAACTTGGATCCTGATCTCAGGGTCCTAGGATCCAGTCCAACATTAGGCTCCCTGCTCAGTGGGGAGTCTGCTCCCTCTGCCTCCTCCCCCCTCTGCTGGTGCTCTGTCTCTATCTCTGTCTGTCTCCCTCAAGTGGATAAATAAAATTTTTAAAACATATACAAACCCAGTAAATGGTTTAAAATTATAGAAAATTTGCTGTATGAAATTGAGTGGGAGACTTCAAGTTTGAAACTTTTTTCCCCTAAGTTTTGACACAGCTTAATTTTAGTATTATTTTTTTCTCCAGATTCCAGGTAAAACCTCTACTAGCAGGCATGATGACTCTGGCTCTAGTTCTTTCTATAATGTTTATAATTATATTTTACAACCAGATTACACTCAGAATCAGGTGTATTCTGCATATTAAAAATATAAATGCCAGAGAGGAAAATTCAGCAGTTCTGTAGTAAATCTAGCAATAAATTTTTAAACTCTTTCTGGGTGGTTTTTTGATGCATAACCACAATTAAGAACTACTAAATTATGGTAATAATTCTTAATCTTTGGTATAAATAAACATTTCTGCATTCCAGGTACACAAATTGTTACTCATGGACTTGGGATGGAACATATGACTGACACTTTAACAAGTAACCTCAGTACTTGCATTCAAAGTCCATATACCAGCATGGACCTCACTTGGAAGCTTAGTAGGAATTCAGAATCTCAGGCCCTATCCCAGAATCCAACACTGCATTTTAAGAAGAACCAAAAGATTGGTCATGAAAAAATTAAAATTTAGTTAGCACTTATTCGCTGATTTTATTACAGATAGCCTATGAACCACATTTTATGAGATACTGCTCAGTGGTTGAAAGACTGCTGCTAATTTACAATTCAAGTTTTAGGATAAGAACTTAAATTACTAAGTTAGTAATAGGGATAAAGCCTTGTAGCTATGTAGTTCCCCCAAACTGAGCTAACGAAGGTGATAATAAGAACACACAAGAGCCATGGAAAGAAATAGCTAGCTACCCTAAGATTCCCTCAGCATCTTAATTCAAAGACTGATACTTAGGAGTTTTAATGGAAAAACTCAAATCATATAAAAGAAAAAATAAAGAATTAAAAATTCTCTAAGAAAAAGAATGTTAATTTTAGACAATCTGTACCTAGACAGAATTTAAATATGAGACAAAATTAAAACGATAACTGAAAATTTAGTTGAGTTTCATTCACAGTCTTAATGAACTAACCAAATAGTAAAAAAGTTACAATTATTTGGAAAACTATCAAACATAAGTCAAATTTTTAAAATAAGCCAAATCTTTGCACTTCCATAGGGAATAACATCATGATTTCTGGCAAATCCAAGTCTGAGAAGCATATTCTCTTTCTCCTCTAGCAAAAGAAACAACATTTTCTACCTTTATTTAAATTCACAGAGTAAATGCCAATGGGGAAATCTGAACTACTCGAACTTTTAGTAACAAGATGACATCTGTCCTTCCACTGCCAGAACAATGTCAAAACAACCCGCCACAAATAGAAGGTCTAAATAAGACTTACAATGTTACAACATAATATACAAAATATCCAGTTTTAATAAAAACTCACTCATCACACTAAGAAATAGGAAAATCTCAATTTGAATGAAAAAAAAAAGGGCAAGAGATACCAACACCAAGATGATAAAGATGTTAGAATTCACAGATAAATATTTAAAAGAGTAATCATAAAAATGGAACAAGCAATTATGAATGACAAGAAATGAAAATATCAAAGACTCAGCAAAGAAACAGGAGATAAAAGTCAAATGCAAATTTTACTACTGAAAAACACAACAAAGAAAATTTAAAAATCTATGCATAAGCTCAATAGCCAAAGGGAGGGGACGGAAAATAAACTCCATGAACTCACAGATAAAACAATATAAATTATCCAATCTGAACAACAAACAGAAAATAGATATTTCAAAAAAAAAAAAAATCCAGAGACTCAGAAACCTATGATACAAAAAGAAAAGATCTAGCAATCATGTTATCATGACCCTGGAAGGAAAGGAAAAAAAAATGGGACTGAAAAACTAGTTAAAAAAAAATCATGTTTAAAACATAATAAACTTGGTAAAAGCACACAAACAAACAAAAGATTCAAAAAGCTGAGAAAAACTAAACAGAATAAACCCAAAGAAATAAAATTAGGACAGATCTCAGCCAACTATGTAAAAAAGAAAAAAAAAATCTTGAAAGCAGCAAAATAGAAATAATACCTTAACTATAGGGGAAAATATTATAATGACAGCAGATTTCTCATCAGAAAACCAAAGGCCAAAAGGAAGTAAAAATGCTATTCAAGTGCTTAAAGGAAAGAACTATTAACCCTAGAATTCTATATATCCCCCCAAAATATCCCTCAGGAATAAAGAAGAAATCATGACATTATTAGGTGAAAAAAAAACAAGAATTTGTCACTAAAAGACAAACTCTAAAAGAATGGTTAAAAGGAGTTCACTAAACAGAAAAAAAGATCAGAGACTTTTTTATATCAAGTGTGAATAAAAACTATAGGGAGAGTAAAAATATGGTTAAATTCAATATATTTTCCTCCTTTTTGAGTATCCTAAATTATGTTTCATAGCTGAAGTAGAAATTATAACATAGTCTGATCCAGTTCTAAATACAGAGACAGCAAATTTATTTAAAATGGAGAAGTAAGGGAAAATTAAGAAAGGAAAGATCTTTGTACTTCATTCAAACTGAGAAAATTCAATAAGAGTAGTTTGTGATGAATTGTTTACACATAATAAAATGTCTACAGCAACCACTCAAGAAGTGAAATGATACAAAAAGATACATTAAAAACCATACATAAATCAAAATGGCATTCTAAAATAAAAAAAGGTCAATTAAACCACAGGAAGGCAAAAAACAGAACAAAAACAAAACAAAACAAAACAAAAAAACCAAACCCACATTTGAATGAAAAAATAAGCAGACAACAGAAAATAAATTGAGAACTTAAGCACTAATGTATCACTAATTACATAAAATGTGAACACCAATTAAAATATAGGTTGGCAGAATGAGCTAAAAAAAAAACTACCTACTATATGCTGTGTATGAGAAATTAATTCCAATATATTGACATGGGTGGCCTGAAAGTAACAGGAAGTTTAAAGATATATAATACAAACATTAATCAAAAGAAAGTGGGAATGGTTATACTAATACCAGATAAAAGAAAAACAAAAACAAACAGAAAAAAAAAAAAAAAAAACTTGGAAGGTGAGAAAATAACCACAACATTTTGTAAAGATTAAAAGATCAATTCACCAAGAAGACATAGCAATCCTAAATGTGCATGCCCAAACAAGAGCCTGCAAATTAAGTGAAGTAAAAACTGAGGAGAAAGAGAATCCATGATTCTAGTAGATTTCAACACCTGTTCCTAGTAAATCAGCAAGGATAGGAAAACCAACACAATCACCAGTCAACAAAACTAATTGACATTTATAGAATAATCTGGCAAACAAGAGCAAAACATTCTTGTCATCACAAGACATATAACAAGATACACCAGAGTGTGGGCTAAAAAATAAACCTCAACAAATTTAAAATAATTAAGTCATATAGAAAGTGTCCTTTAAACACAGTGGAATCAAATTAGAAATCAACAAAAGTAAAAGAAACAAAATCTTCAAATACTTGCAATACAATTCTAATTTATAGATCCTAGAAGTCATCACAAGGGAATTAAAAAAAACACAAGAAATGAGAAGTTTTGACAAGGATGTAAAGAAAAAGGAACCCTCATGTACTGTACATGGGACTATAAGCTTCTGTAGCCACTGTGGAAAACAATATGGATATTTCTCAAAAAATTAAAAACAGAATTATGATATGATTAAGTAATTCTATTACTAGGTATTCACCTAAAGAAAACAAAAACACTAATTCAAAAAGATATATGCACTCATATTTATTGCAGCATTATTTTTTAATTTAAATTCAATTAGCCAACATATAGTACATTAGTTTCAGATGTAGTGTTCAATAATTCATCAGTTGTATATAACACCCAATGCTCATCACACCATGTGCCTTCCTTAATGCCCTTCACCCAGCTGCCCCACTCTCCCACCTACTACCCCTTCTGCAACTCTCAGTTTGATTCCCAGAGTCAAGAGTCTCTCGTGGTTTGTCTCCCTTTCTTATTTTTTCCCATTAAATTTTCCCTCCTTATTCCTCTGATCTTTGCACTACTTCTATTTCACAGATGAGTGAAAGCATATGATAATTGTCTTTCTCTGATTAACTTATTCCACTTAGCATAATACCCTCCAGTTCCATCCATATCAATATAAGTGGTAGTATTCATCCTTTCTGATAGCTGAGTAATAATTTCATTGTATATATAAACCACATCTTCTTTATCCATTCCACTGTTGAAGGACAGCTCAGCATCTTCCACAGTTTGGCTATTGAGGACATTGCTGCTATGAACGCTGGGGTGCAGGTGCCCCTTCAGATCACTACATCTGTATCTTTGTAGTGATAGCCAGTAGTGCAATTGCTGGATGATAGGGTAGTCTTATTTTTAAGTTCTTGAGGAACCTCCACACTATATTCCAGAGTGGCTCTGTTACCTTACATTCCCACCAACAGTGTAATAGCGTTCCCCTTTTTCCACATCCTTGCCAACATCTGTTGTTCTCTGTCTTGTTAATTTTAGCCAATCTAACTGGCGTGTGGTGGTATCTCATTGTGGTTTTATTTGTATTTCCCTAATGAAAAGTGATGTTAAGCATTTTTTCATGTGTCTGTTGCCCATTTGTATGTTTTCTTTGGAGAAATATCTGTTCATGTCTTCTGCACATTTCTTACCTGGAATATTTGGTTTTTTGGGTGTTGAGTTTGAGAAGTTCTTTGTATATCTTGCATGTGAACCCTTTATCTGACATGTCATTTGAAAGTATCTTCTCCCATTCTATAACTTGCCTTTTAGTTTTCAATTGTTTCCTCTGTTGTGCAAAAGCTTTTTGTCTTGATGAAGTCCCAATACTTCATTTTTGCTTGTTTCCCTTGCCTTCAGGGACATATCTTGCAGGAAGTTGCTGCACCCAAGGTTGAAGAGGTTGCTGCCCAAATCCTCCAGGATTTTGATGGATTCCTGTCTCACATTGAGGTCTTTCATCCATTTTGAGTTTATCTTTGTATATAGTATAAGAGAATGGTCCAGTTTCATTCTTCTGCATGTGGCTGTCCAATTTTATCAACTCCATTTATTAAAGAGACTGTCTTTTTTCCAATGGCTACTCTTTCCTGCTTTGTCAAAGATTAGTTGACCATAGAGTCCATTTCTGGACTCTCTATTCTGTTCCATTGATCTATGTGTCTGTTTTTGTGCCAGTACCATGCTGTCTTGATGATCACAGCTTTGTACTATAGCTTGAAGTCAGGCATTGTTATACCATCAGTTTTGGTTTTCTTTTTCAACATTCTTTTGGCTACTCAGAGTCTTTTCTGGTTCCATGCAAATTATAGGATTGTTTGTTCCAGCTCTGTGAAAAATGTCAATGGTATTTTGATAGGGATTGCACTGAATGTATAGATTGCTCTGGGTAGCATAGATATTTTAACAATATTTATTCTTCCAACCCATGAGCATGGAAAGTTTTTCCATTTCTTTGTGTCTTCCTCAATGTCTTCCATAAGCATTCTGAAGTTTTTAGAGTACAGATCATTTACCTCTTTGGTTGGGTTTACTCCTGAGTATCTTATGGTTTTTGGTGCAATTGTAAATGTGATCATTTCCTTAATATCTTCAATCACATTGTTAGTGTATAGAAATGCACCTGAATTCTGTGCATTGATTTCTTATCCTGCCACATTACTGAATTGCTGTATGAGTTCTAGCAATTTTGAGGTAGACTCTTTTGGGTTTTCCACATATAGTATCATGTCATCTGCAAAGAGTGAGAGTTTGACTTCTTTGCCAATTTAGATGCCTTTTATTTCTTTTTGTTTTCTGACTGTTGAGGATAGGACTTCTAGTACTATGTTGGACAGCAGTGGTAGAGTGGCCATGCCAGTTGTGTTCCTGACAAGGGAAAAGCTCTCAGTCTTTCCCAATTGAGAATGATATTTGCTGTGGGCCTTTCATAGGTGGCTTTTATGATATTGAGGTATGTACCCTCTATCTCTTCACTTTGAAAAGTTTTAATCAAGAAAGAATATTGTATGTTGTCAAATGCTTTTTCCGCATCTAATGTGAGGATCATATGGTTTTTGTCCTTTCTTTTATTTATGTATTGTATTACATTGATTTGTGGATGTTGAACCAAAGTTGCAGCTCAGGAATAAATCCCACTTGGTCATGGTGAGTAATCCTTTTAATGTACTGCTGCATCCTACTGGCTAGTATCTTGGTGAGAATTTTTGCATCCATGTTCATCAAAGATACTGGTCTGTCATTCTCCTTTTTGATGGGTCTTTGGTTTGGGGATTAAGGTAATGCTGGCCTGATAGAATGATTTTGGAAGCTTTCCTTCCAGTTCTATTATTTGAAACAGCTTCAGTAGAATAGGTATTATTTCTTCTTTAAATTGTTTAGTAGAATTCCACTGGGAAGCCACTGGCCTTGGACTCTTGTTTTTTGAGAGGTTTTTGATCATTTCAATTTTCTTGCTGGTTATTGGTCTTTTCATATCTTCTATCTATTACTATTTTGGTTTTGGTTTTGGTTGTTTATAAATTTCCAACAATGCATCCATTTCTCCAGATTGCGTAACTTGTTGGCATATAGTTGCTCATAATATGTTCTTAAAACTGTATCTCCTTGGTGTTTTTCATGATTTCTCCCCTTTCATTTTATTAATTTGGGTCCTTTCTGTTTTCTTTTTGATAAGTCTAGCCAGGGGCTTACCAATCATATTAATTCTTACACAGAATGAGCTCCTATTTCCATTGATCTGTTCTACTGTTCTTTTGGTTTCTATTTCATTGATTTCTGCTATAGTCTTTATTGTTTCTCTTTCTCCTGTTGGGTTTAGACTTTGTTGTTCTTTCTCCATCTCCTTTAGGTGTAAGTTTAGCTTGTATATTTCAGATTTTTCAAATTCTTTGAGAGAGGCTTGTATTGCAATGCACTTCCCTCTTAGGACCGCCTTTCTTGTATCCTAAAAGTTTTAAACAGATGTATTTTCATTCACATTACTTTCCATGAATTTTTAAAATTGTTCTTTAATTTCCTGATTGACCCATTCATTCTTTAGAAGGATACTCTTTAATCTTCAAATGTTTAAGTTCCTCCCATATTTCTTCTTATGAGTGAGTTCAACTTTCAAAGCATTGTGGTCTGAAAATATGCAGGGAATAATCCCAATCTTTTGGTATCAGTTGAGATCTGATTTGTGACCCAGTATGTGATCTATTCTGGAGAAAGTTCCATGTGCACTCGAGAAGAATGAGGATTCTGTTGTTTTAGAATGGAATATTCTGTATATATCTGTGAAGTTCATCTGGTCCAGTGTGTCATTCAAAGTTCTTGTTTCTTTGTTGATCTTCTTAGATAAACTATCCATTGCTATGAGAGGGATGTTGAAGTTCTCTTCTGTTAATGTATTATTATCAGTGTGTTTCTTTACTTTGGTTATTAATTGGTTTATATAATTGGCTGCTCCCATGCTGGGGGCATAAATATTTACAATTGTTAGATATTCTTGTTGGATAGATGCTTTAAGTAGGATACAGTGTTCCTCTTCATTTCCTGCTACAGTCTTTGATTTGAAATCTAATTTGTCTGTTATGAGAATTGCTACTCCAGCTTTCTTTTGAGTCCATTAACATGGTAAATGATTCTCCACCCCACTCACTTTCAATGTAGAGGTGTCTTCAGGTCTCAAATGAGTTTCCTGTAGGCAGAATATGGATGGGTCTTGCTTTTCTATCCAATGTGATACCTGTGTCTTTTGATTAGAACATTTAGCTCATTTCCATTCAGAGTAACTATTGAAAGATATGAATTTATTTGATATACCCATGTATTTCCTATGAAGTCCGTTTCTGTATTATCTCCATTTCTTTCTGGTCTATGTTACTCTTGGGGTCTCTCCTTGCATATAGGGTCCCCCTTGATATTTTTTGCAGGACTGTCTTGGTGGTCACACATTATTTTAGTTTCTGTCTGTCCTGGATGGTCTTTATCTCTCCTTCCATTCTGAATGTCAGCCTTGCTCGATAAAGTATTCTTGGCTGTATGTTCTTCTCATTTAGTACTCTGAATATATCATACCAGTTCTTTCTGGCCTGATAGGTTTCTATCGATAGTTCTGATGTTAGTCTGATGTTCCTCCCTCTGTAGGTTAGGAGCCTCTTGTCTCTTGCTGCTTTCAGGATTTTCTTTTTGTCTCTGAACTTCGTAAGCCTTGTTATTATATGTCAGGGTATTGATCTATTTTTATTGATTTTTGAGAGAGATCCTCTCTACCTCTTGGACATGAATACTTTTTTCCTTCCCCAGATTAGGGAAGTTCTCAGCTATGATTTGCGCAAATATACCTTCTGCCCCCACCTTCTCTCTCTTCACCCTCAGGCACTCCAATAATTCTGACGTGGCTATGTTTCATAGCATCACTGATTTCTCAAAGCCTCTCTTCATGGGCTATTAGTTGTTTGTCTCTCTTTCCCACAACTTCCTTTCCATCAACCTGTCTTTCAGATCACTTACTCTCTCTACTGCCTCATTCACCTTACTTGTCTGAGCATCTAATTTAGCATCTCAGTTATAACACTTTTAATTTCAGCCTGATCAGATCTCATTTCTGTACTAAGAGATTCTCTAGTGTCTTTCATGCTTTTTTCAACCTCAGCCATTAACTTTATAATTGTTAATGTGAATTCCATCTTCGACATCTTACTTAATCCATATTATGGCAGAGAACATTACCTTTCATTATTCCTTTTGTTGTGAATTCCTCCCTCTAGTCATTTTGCCCAGAGAAGATAGGATGAGTGAATGAGAAGAATCAAAAATATTACTACAACCAAGCAAAATACACACCCACCAACTCCAAAGAGGTCAGGAACCAAAATAGAGAAGCAATAAAAAACAAAACAAAAAGAAACAAAGCAAAAGAAAACAAAACTAAAAGGCAGGGGGTGGAGAGAGAATATAATCCTCACAGGTTGGACAAAACAAGGTGATCCACTTGTTCCTGAGTGAATTTTGGTCTGTGTGTTAGAAGACACTAAATCCCAAAATTGCAAAGAAAGCAAAACTTTATATATACAAAAATAAAACTGAATAGTGAAAGGGAGCCCAAAATGAAGCATATATTTATAAAATATAGATGTAAAAAAAAAGTTAAAAAGCAACTTAAAAACAAAGAGTTGATAAAATAAGAAACTAGTTGAAAAGGGAAAAAAGAAAAAATAGAAATGGAAAATTTTAGACTTCAAGATAAATGAATCATGAGGGAAAAAACTCTAGTTCTATATACTATTTTCCCCTAGTGCTAGAGTTTTACAGTCTTGTGGGATCTGTAAACTTATTGTGCATCCGTTTTTCCAGTTGGTCTGAGGGAGGGGTCTGCTGTTTTGCTTCTCAGTTGTCTTTGCCTAGACAGAGTTTCACTGTCCCTTGCCAGGGGCTGGGCTCAGTATAAGCTGGCCGTCTCCGTGGCTATTGTTCCCAAAGTCTTTCTGAGTCTTTTCAGAGGATCAAAATAAAAATGGCCATGCCCTGATCTCTGGCCCCATAGCTGAAAGATTGCTGCCTCCTCTCTTCAGTAAACTCTCTGGGACTTCACTGCATGTGCCAAACTCTTCAGACTCCTGCACCATGTGCCCAGAGCAATCCTCCTGGGAGGAGTCTGAGGGTCCCACATTATTGCCCTTGTGGGGCCCTTGCACTAAGAGTGGTTGCAGGATCATGCAAGAACCTGCTCTGCCCCTCCCAAGGGATAATGGATGGTCTCCACATTTGAATCCATTGCAAGGTGCCCAAGTGAAGAGCATTCACCTGATGGGGCAGCTCATGGTTTATGGTGACCTGAGGTGGGAGCCCCTTCTGGGCTCGCTGACCATAACCAGTTTCTGCACTCCACTGCTTGGGCATGCTACTATCTCAGGCATCCCTGTTAGTTCTGTGACTCCTGAGATCCTGAGAGCATAATGACCCACCTGAATTCTGCCCATTTCATCCCCTGAGTCCCTTTCAGACAGAGGTAACCCTCACTGGAGCAGATTTCTAAGGGTTCCAATTTTGCCCTCCAGGGCTATATCACTTTCCAGTAGCTGGCTTATGGAGGCCCTCCCCACTTCATTTTCGTTCCAGTATCTCTCCTCAGATTTACTTCTCTGCACCTCCTACCTTGTAAAAAGCAGCTGCTTTTCTACTTGTAGAGTTCCAGATATTTTTTTCTTATATCTCAGGCTGAATTCATGGCTGTTCAGAATGGTTTGATAGTTATCTAGCTAAATTTAAGGGACAAGATGAAACAAGGTCCCCTACTCTTCTGCCATCTTGTCTTCTCCTTGCAACATTATTTATAATAGTCAACAAATGGAAGCAACCTAAGGGTCTATCCATAGATGAAGAGATAAAGAAAATGTGGTGTATATATATATATATACAAAACAGAATATTACATAGCCATAAAAAGAATGAGATCATCCTATTTGGAACAACATGGGATAGACCTACAGAATATAATGCTAAATAAAATAAGCCAAAGAAAAACAAATACCATATGATTTCACTCATGTAGAATTTAAGAAAAAAAAAAAGAAGATGAACAAAGGAAAAAAGAGGAAAAAAATAGATGCTTAAATACAGATAACAAATAGGTGGTTGCCAGAGGAAAGGTGGTTGGGGGAATGGATGAAATTAAGGGTATATTTATCTTGATGAGCAATGAGCAATGTATAGAATTGCTGAATCACTATGCTGTACATCTGAAACTAATGTAACAATGTATATTAATCATACTTAAATAAAAAATTTGTGTCCTAAGCTCATGGAAAAAATTACATTGAACTGAATGATAACTGCAAATACATGAAATCAAAACTCATGAAACAAAGCTAAAGCAATGCCACAGGGGAATTTATAGCACTAAATACTTACAGTAGAAAAGAGAAAAAGTTTAGGGTCAATAATTAAGCTCCCACCTCAAGAACCTAGAAAAGTAAGCAAAATAAACCTAAACCAACTAGACAAAAGGAAATAATAAAGAGCAGAAATCAATGAAATTAAAAATAGGAAAGCAATGGAGATGATCAGTAAAACAAAAAGCAGGTTGCCTGAAAAGTTTAATAAAGTTGAAAAATCTCCAGCAAGATACACAAGTAAAAAAAAAAAATAAAAGACAATTGACCAATATTAGAAATGAAACAAGGAATATCACTACAGATCAGGCAAATATAATAAATAACAACTCTATACAAATATATCTGACACTGTAAGTAGAATGGAACAATTCCTCAAAAAGCAAAAATTGGCACAATTTCCCAAATTTGAAATAAATTGAATAGTCCTAAAACTATTTTAAAAATTTAATAAACTGGGGGGAGGAGTCAAGATGGCGGAGAAGTAGCAGGCTGAGACTACTTCAGGTAGCGGGAGATCAGCTAGATAACTTATCTAAAGATTGCAAACACCTACAAATCCAATGGGAGATCGAAGAGAAGAAGAACAGCAACTCTAGAAACAGAAAATCAACCACTTTCTGAAAGGTAGGACTGGCGGAGAAGT
>NW_019154086.1:47496608-47787095 GCF_002288905.1 Enhydra lutris kenyoni
TTGGGAGGGAGACAAACCATAAGTGACTCTTAATCTCACAAAACAAACTGAGGGTTGATGGGGGGAGGGGGGTTGGGTGGGTGGGATTATGGACATTGGGGAGGGTATGTGCTATGGTGAGTGCTGTGAAGTGTGTAAACCTGGCGATTCACAGACCTGTACCCCTGGGGATAAAAATATATGTTTATAAAAATAAAATTAAAAAAAAATTTAATAAACTGTTCTTAATTTCCAGAAAAGAAATCTTCAGGCTCAGATTCACTAGTGAATTCTAACAAACATTTAAAGAAAAATTGAAAATCTTTACCAGAAAATGCAAGTGGAAAAACTTCCAAATTCATTCTATGAGACCAGCATTACCTTGATACCAAGACAGATAAGGTCTTCACTAAAAAAGAGAACTACAAGCCAATATCCCTGATGAACACAGATGCAAAAATTCCCAATAAAATACTAGCAAACTGAATCCATCAGTACATTAAAAGAATCATTTGCCACAATCAAGGGGGATTTATTCTAAGGATAAAAGTATGGTTCAGTCTTTGCAAATCAATCAATGTGATACTTCACATTATAAGGGAAAGGATAAAAACCATATGATCATCTCAATAGATACAGAAAAAACATCTGACAAATACAACCTCAGTTCATTATAAAAACCTTATATAACCCCTCAACAAAGTGGGGTTAGAGGGAACATACCTCAACACAATAAAGGCCATCTATGAAAAACCCACAGTTAATATCCTAAATGAGGAAAATACAGTTCTTCCTCTGTAGTCAGGAACAAAATAGGGATGTCCACTCTCACCACTGTTATTTAACATAGTACTGGAAGTCCTAGCCACAGTAATCAGACAGAACAGACAGAAAAAAAGGCATCCAAATAGAGGAAAGAAAGAACCAAAGGAAATAAGGAAAAAGTCAAACTTTTACTATTTGTAGTTAATAAGACTATTTGTAGTTAATATAATATGTACATATATATATATATATATATATAAAACCTGAAATGTTCCACCAAAACTTAGAACTGATGCACAAATTCAATAAAGTTAAAGGATTATGCTGAGTGAAATAAGCAGAGAGAGTCAATTATCATATGGTTTCACTTATTTGTGGAGCATAACAAATAACATGGAGGACATGGGGAGATGCAGAGGAGAAGGGAGTTGAGGGAAATTGGAAGGGGAGATGAACCATGAGAGACTAGGATTATGAAAAACAATCTGAGGGTTTTGAAGGGGCAGGGGGTGGGAGGTCGGGGGAGCCAGGTGGTGGGTATTATAGAGGGCATGTATTGCATGGAGCACTGGGTGTGGTGCATAAACAATGAATTCTGTTACACTGAAAAGAAATAGAAAAAAATCAATGTACAGAAATCTGCTGCATTTCTATACACCAATAATGAGGCAGCAGAAAGAGAAATCAGGAATAAATCCCTTAATTTACAATTGCACCAAAAACATTAAGATATCTTGGAATAAACTTAACCAAAGAGGTGAAAGACCAGCACTCTGAAAACTACAAATCACTGATGAAAGAAACTGAAAATTACACAAAGATGTAGTAAGAAATTCCATGATCATGGGCTAGAAGAACAGTTGTTAAAATGTTTATGAAATAAAGGGTATATTTAAATTGATGAGCAATGAGCAATGTATAGAATTGCTGAATCATTATGCTGTACATCTGAAACTAATATAACAATGTATGTTAATCATGCTAAAATAAAAAATTTGTATCCTAAGCTCATGGAAAAAATTAATCTAAACAATTAATGCACATCTATATATTTAATGCAAACCCTATCAAAATACCAACAGACAAGAACAAACAATCCTGAAATTTGTATAAAGCCACAAGAGACCCCAAATAGCCAAAGCAACCTTGAAGAAAAAAAGCAAAGCTGGATGCATCATAATTCTGGACTTCGAGTTCCATTACAAAGTTGTAGTGATCAAAACAGTATGGTACTAGCACAAAAACAGTCACAAAGATCAATGGAGCAGAATAGAGAATCCAAAAATGAGCCCACAACCATATGGTCAATTAATCTGTGACAAAGCAAGAAAGAATACCCAATGGAAAAAAGACAGTCCCTTCAACAAATGGTGTTGGAAAAACTGAACAGCAATAGGCAAAAAAAAACAAAAACAAAAACAAAAACAAACAAACTGGACCACTTCCTTACACCATACAAAAAAATAAATTAAAAATGGATGAAAGACCTAAATGTGAGACAGAAAACCATAAACATCCTAAAGAAGAACACAAACAGTAACATCTTTGAAATCCAACCATAGCAAGTTTTTACAAGATATATCTCCTGAGACAAGGAAAACAAAAGCAAAAATAAACTATTGGGACTCAACCAAGATAAACAGCTTCTACAGAGTGAAGGAAACAATCAACAAAACTAAAATGTAACCTACAGAATGGGAGATGATATCTGCAAATGAGGATTAGTACTCAAAATATAAAAGAATTTAAAAAACTCAACATCTAAAAAAACAAATAATCCAGTTAAAAGATGGGCAGAAGATATGAATAGATATTTTACCAAAGAAGAAATAGAGATGGCCAACAGACACATGAAAAGATGCTCAAAATCACTCATCATCAGGGAAATACAAATCAAACTTCAATGAGATATCACTTCACACCTGTCAGAATGGCTAAAATTAACAACAGAAGAAACAACGGTATTGGTAAAGATGGGGGAAAGGGGGAACCTCTTGAACTGTTGGTAGGAATGCAAACTGGTGCAGCCACTCTGGAAAACAGTACAGAGATTCCTCAGAAATTCAAAAATAGAACTACCCTACAATCCAACAATTGCAGTACTGGGTATTTACACAAAGAATACAAAATAATAATTTGAAGGGATACATGTATCCCGACATTTATAGCAGCAATATCAATGATAGCTACATTATGAAAACAGTCCACTGTCTGTTGGCTGAAGAATGGATACAGAAGATGTGGTGTATATAATACACAATAAAATATTACTCAGCCCATAAAAAGAATGAAATTTTGCCATTTACAACAACATGAATGGAGCAAGACAGTATTAGGCTAAGTGAAACAAGGCAGTCAGAAAAAGACAAATGCCACTGACTTCACTAATATGTGGAATTTAAGAAATAAAACAAATGAGCAAAGGGGAAAAAAAAAAGAGGCAAATCAAAAAAAGAGTCCTAACTATAGAGAACAAACTGATAGTTATCAGAGATGGGATGTGGGAGGGGTATGCATTAAGTAGGTGATGGATATTAAAGAGTGAACTTGTGATGATCATAAGTGTTGTATGGAATGTTGAATCACTACACTGTACATCTGAAACTAATATAACTAACTGGAATTTAAATACAAACTTTAAAAAAAAACAACTAATTGTATAGTTTAAATATATAAAATTTTAATTTGTCAGTTAGAGCTCAAAAAAGAGTGTGAGTTCAGGAGGAATAAACTACACATCAATACTGCCCAGGAATACAGACATAAAAGTCCTTAATAAGAAATTAACATACAATTATGCAGTATATGAAAAGGTCAAGAGGGGCTTATTCCAGGAATATAAGGTTAGCTCAACACCAGTACATCAATGTGATTCACCATATTAACAGGCTAAAACAGAAAAGTAACATGATCACACCAATGATGAAGAAATAGAATTTGACAAAATTCAATACTCATTCATGATAAAAACTATGAAAAATGATATTAGGGAGAATTTTCTTAACTTAATAAAGAGCAACTACAAAATCCTATAATTAATAGTGAAAGACTTAATGTTTTCCCCCAAAATCAAGAACAAGGCAAGGATGCCTCCTCTCATCACTCTTCTTCAATATAGTATTGGAAATTATATCTGGAGCAAGAAAGCAAGAAATGGAAATAAAACATGTAGATCAGAAATGAAGAAATAAAGCTTTTCTATTTGCAAAAAATGTGATGGTATACATGGAAAATCTCAAGGAATCTACAAAGAAACTCAGAACTAATAAGTGAGTACACCAACATTACACCATATAAGATAAACACAGATGACTTAATTGTGTTTGTACATAATAACAATGAACATGTGGAAAGGAACATTTAAAATGCATTATCATTTAATCACACTCAAAATATGACATACTGAGGTATAAATATTAAAGAAATATACAACTTGTATGCTAAAAACTATACAATCCAGATGAAAAAAATGAAAGAGCTAAGTAAAAAAGACATACTATGTTCATGTATTTTAATACTCAATAGAGCAAAGATGCATATTCATATTTTTATAAAACTCAGACAAGACACTTTTGTAGGTTTTGTAGACATACTTTTCTAAAATTTATATGGAAAGGCAAAGGAAGTAGAATAGCTAAAGCAATTGTGAAAAAGAGCAAATAGGAGTAATAAGTCTACCCAATTTCAAGATATAATATATAGCTATAGTACTCAAAACTGTGTGTTATTGGCAGAAAGACAGAAATACAGATCAATTGAACAGAACAGAGAACACAGAAAAGTAAATCCACTTAGTATGTACAACCGACTATTGAGAAATATGCAAGGCAATCCAATGAAAGCTCAACAAAAGATATTAGACGAATGGATATTGTGACAAAAATAAACCTCAACCTAAATTTTAAACATTAAACAAAAATTAACTCAAATCACACACTTAACATGTAAAATAAAACTTTTACAAAAAAAAAAAGAGGAGAAAATCTTTAGGATCTGTGACTAAGTAATGAATTCTTAGATTTGATGATAAAGCATAATCCAAAATGAAAAAATATAATAAACTGGGCTTCATCAAAACTTAAAACATTTTTAGTAGGGATGGCAAGATGGCAGAGGAGTAGGAGACCCTATTTCAACCGGTCCCATGAATTGAGCTAAATATCTACCAGAGCACTCTGAACACCCATGAAATCAGCCTGAGATGTAAGATTACACACTTCTGGATCTCTATAGGGGTATAAGATTGTCAGTGGAGAGGTACAGAGGTGTTGGGAACATGTGGACTGATATCGAAGGATAAACAGAAGGGAGAGGGAGCCACCAGAAGTGACCCGTTGGAAAGTAATGCCCCAACACAAAAGTTCCCTATGTTTGGGACAAGCATTAGCTTGGAGACTGGTTAACAGCATTCAAAACAAACAAAGAAACAAAAACAAACAAAAAAACCTAAGGGGTCTAAAGGGGCAACTGTTGGGATCAGGTGGCCACAGGCACGAACATAAGCCCACAGTCCCAGGACAGCCACAACCAGTGCCCATTGGTGCCTGAGAGAGCCTGGTATGGACTGCAGTTGGAGGTCCTTGGGTCCACAGCCATCTGCTGCCTGCACCGCCACCAGGGCTGAGTGCACCCATTGTGGGCATGGGCTCGAGACAGTAGTCCCAGGAATGGCAGTCACCAGGATTGGGCTCACCGGTGGTTTTAGTAGCAAAGGGGTGCACAGACAACGGGGGCCTTGGGCGACCACTGGGATGGTGATTGTGGGTGCAAACCGCCTGAGGGAGGTTGAGGTGTTCAATGGAGTTAGCAGAGGAAGAGTCTGTGTGTTCTGGACCATTCAGACTAGAGCTAACTGTGGTTTCTCTCTGAGGCGGAGGTCTGGGTACAGACAGTTTACTTTGCTATAACCCTCCAAAAAGGGGCAAAAAGCCGCCAAAGAACAAAAACTCCCAGAGAACAAAAGCCTGAAAAACCAGTTTCCACAGAGCTCAGCCCCTTGATAGGACGCAGGGCAACTAAGCCCAAGCAAGACTGACTGAAAAACAATGTGGCAGGCCCCTCTCCTAGAACACAAGCCAAAAGAACAAGAGGACAACCACCGCAGGGTCCCCATAAAACTGTAAAACCCCAACACCAGAGGAAAACAATATGTTAAGCTCCCAGTATTGCCCCAAAACATGTATATTTCATAGATACAACTTTTCTCTTCCCCCTTTTTATTCATTCTCATGATTCTTATTCCTTTATTTTTTTACCTACCTACTAGATGTTTAATACAACTTATTGCATAATAACTTTTTAACTTGAACCTTTTTCATACATATGCCTTTGTTTCTTTTTTCTTTTTTTTTTTAATTTATATATATAGATATAAGCTTCAAGGTAGTCCTTTTTACCTATTCTGGACTACACTATATATATACACCATTTTAATTTCCCTGTATCTTTGGAAAGTTAAGTCCCTTAACAAAAATAAGATACACCCAGGAAGAACTGAAATAACCTTCCTTGCCCACCTTCCTGTCTTATTCTTTTGTCAGTGTTTCTGAGTGTTTGTTTTTGTTTTTGTACTTTATAAAGCTTATTCTTGGGGTTAATTTTGGCTGGGTTTTTCTTCTTTTTTTTTTCTTTTGTTGGTCTTTTTGTTTTTTGCTTTTGTTTTTGTATTTTATAAATCTTACTTTTGGGGCTCATTTTGGCTGGGTTTTTTCTTTTTTTCTCTCTCTTTCTTTTCTTTTCTTTTTGGAAGTAACTTCCAATTGCTCCAAAACTTTCCAGGGTACACCTTTCCTGGATTGTGATTGATATATTCAGCTATACATCCCCTCAACCACCTCTCCTCAAAATGACTAAGAAGAGGAACACTGAACAGAGGAAAAATTCAGAGAATGTGACCTCTGCCACAGAACTACTGGATATGGACATAAACAATATGTCAGAAATAGAATTCAGAGTAACAGTTATCCACACAATGGCTAGGTTAGAGAAGACCATTAGTGGCAACATAGAATCTCTAAGGTGGAAGTGAAAGCTGATCTGGCAGAACTTAAAAATGCTATCAGTGAGATCCAATCTAATCTAAATACTCTAACAGCTAGGGTAAATGAGGAAGAAGATCAAATTAGTGATCTAGAAGACAAACTGATAAGGAAGGATCAGGAGGAGGCCTCTAACAAATAGCTTGGAAGCCATGAAAACAGAATTAGGGAAATAAATGATACCATGAAATGTTCCAGTGTCAGAATTATTGGGATCCCTGAGTGGGTGGAGAGAGAGAGAAGGCTATAAGATATAGCTGAACAAACCCTGGATGAAAATTTCCCTAATCTGAGGAATGGAACAAGTGTTCATGTCCTAGAGGCAGAGAAGGCACCCCCGCCAAGATCATCGAGGGCAGAAAGACCCCCAGGCATATGATTGTGAAATTTGAGAACCATAAATTCAGAGAAGATGCCTTAAGGGCAGCTGGGGGAAGAGATTCCTTACATATACAGAGGGAGGACCATTAGAATAACATCAGACCTGTCCACAGAAACCTGGCAAGCTAGAAGGGCTGGCAAGACATATTCAGGGTACTGAATGAGAAGAACATACAACCAAGAATACTTTATCTGGCAAGACTGACATTCAGAATGGATGGAGAGATAAAGAGCTTCCACAGCTGGCAGAAACTGTAAGAATATGTGAACACCAAGCTGGCCCTGCAAGAAATATTAAGGGGAGAGGGTCTATAAAAGGAGAAAAACCCCAAGAGTGATATAGAGCAGAAAATTACAGAGACAGTCTATAGAAACAAGGACCTTACAGGGAACATGATGTCAATAAAATCATATCTTTCAATAATCACTCTCAATGTGATCAGCCTAAATACTCCCATAAAACAGCACAGGATTGCAGACTGAATAAAAAGACAGAACCCATCCCTATGCTGTCTACAAGAGATGCATTTGGAACTGAAAGATACATCCAGACAGAAAGTAAAGGGAAGGAGAACCATCTTTTATGCCAATGGGCCTCAAAAAAAAGCTGGGGTAGTGATTCTCATATCATATAAATTAGATTTTAAGTTAAAGACTGTAGTCAGTGGTACAGAAGGATACTACATCATTCTTAAAGGGTCTATCCACCAAGAAGATCTAACAATTGTAAATATTTATGCCCCCAACATGGGGGCAGCCAACTACATAATAACAACTGTTAATCAAAATAAAGAGTCGTATTGATAAGAATACATTAATTGTAGGTGATCTCAACATGCCAGTCTCAGCAATAGACAGATCATCTAAGCAGAAAATCAACAAAGAAACAAGAGCTAGAGCTTTGAATGACACACTGGACCAGATGGATCTCATGGATATATACAGAATATTCCACCCTAAAGAAGAACATTTATTCTCTCTCATATTTTTTAATAAAAGCCATTCCAACAGATGTGAGGTGGGGTTATGGTTTTGATCTGCATTTTCCTGATGATCAGTAATATTGAGGATCTTTTCATATTACCTGTTGGCTATTTGTATGTGTTCTTTGGAAAAAGTGTCTACCACCTTCTTTCCCCATTTTTAATTGGATTTTTTGCTTCTTTGCAATTGAGCTGTATGCATACTGCATATTTTGGATATTAACCCCTTTTCAGATAATATGGTTTGTGAATATTTTTGACCATTTTCTAGGTTACCTTTTCAATTTATTGACTTTTTTTTTCCTGTGTGGACGCTTTTTACTTTAATGTAATTCTACCTATTCATTTTAATTTTTTTTTGAGGTAAAATAATATACAGTTGACCCTTGAACAATGCGGGAGATAGTGGCTCTGACTCCCCATGCAGTTAAAAAATCATGTATAGCTTTTGACCCCCCAAATTTAACTATTAATAGCCTATTGTTCATTGGAAGTGTTACCAATAACATAAATAAATTAACACATATTTTGTATGTTATATATACTATAAACCTTACTCTTACAATAAAGTAATCCAGAGAAAAGAAAATGTTACTAAGAAAATCATAAAAAGGAGAAAATACATTTATAGTATTGTCCTGTGTTTTTTAAGAAAAAAAATCCACCTGTAAGTGGACTCACATAGTTCAAACCTGTGTTGTTCAATAGTCAAATATATTACATTAGTTTCACAGATACAACACAATAATTCAGTATTTGCAAATACTACAAAGTGATCACCACAGTGACTCTGGTTACCATCTGTCAACATCCAATTCACTCTCTATATCATATTTGCCCACCCACAATCCCCTTCCCCTCTGATAACCACTAACGTGTTCTCTGCATCTAAGTTTTGTTTTTAGATTCTGCATGTAGGTGAAATCATACGGTATTTGTCTTTCTCTGTCTGATATATTTCACTTAGCATAATACTCTCAAGGTCCATTCATGTAGTCACAAATGGCAAAATTTCATTCTTTTTATGGCTGAGTAGTATTCCACTGTGTCACATCTTTTTTATCCATTCATCAATTGATGGACACTTAGGTTTTTGCATACCTTGTCTATTGTAATTAATGCTGCAATGAACAAAGGAGTACATGTATCTTTATGAATAAGTGTTCTCTTCAGACAATTACCCAGAAGGGGGATAGATGGAAATAAAATAAAATTAAGATGTTAAAAAAAAGGAAGTTCTATTGTTAATTTTTTGAAAACCTTCATACTATTTCCCACAGTGCCTATACCAAGTTACATTTTCATTAACACTGTTTCCTTTTGACTTCAACCTCTCCAACAATTGTTATTTCTTACCTTTTTTGATAGTAGCCATTCTGACCGGTATGGGATGATATCTCAATGTAGTCGGTATGGGATGATATCTCAATGTAGTTTTGATTTGCATTTCCCTGATAATGATGTTGAGTATCTTTTCATGCACCTGGCCATCTGCAAGTTTGCTTTAAAGAAATATCTATTCAGTTAATCTCCCCATTTTTAATTGATTGTTTTTCTGTTATTGTATTGTTTGGGTTCTTTATATGTTTTGGATATTAGTTCTTCATCAGTTACAAATATTTTATCACTCAAAGTTTCTTTTTCATTTTGTTGATGGTTTTGCTTGCTATATAGAAGGGTTTTTTTTTATTTGATGTAGCCCCATTTGTTTATTTGGCTTTTGTTGCCATTGCCTTTGGAGTGAATCCTAAAACAGAATCACCAAGAGTGATGTCAAGGAGCCTATGTTTTCTTCTAGGAGCTTTATGGTTTCTGGTCTTACATTCAAGTCTTTAATCCATTTTGAGTTAATTTTTGTGTATGGTGTAAAACAGTGTCCAGTTTCTTTTTTTTTTTTTAAGAATTTATTTATTTATTTGACAGAGATCACAAGTAGACAGAGAGGCAGGCAGAGCGGCAGACAGAAAGGAAGAAGCTGGCTCCCTGCTGAGTAGAGAGCCCGATGCGGGGCTCAATCCCAGGACCCTGGGATCATGACCTGAGCCAAAGGCAGAGGCTTTAACCCACTGAACCACCCAGGTGCCCCATTGGTCCAGTTTCTTATATATTCTTTTACATGTGGCTGGCAATTCTTTCTCTGGATTGCTTTAGGTATTCACAGTCTTTTGTGGCTCCAAACAAATATAGCATAATTTTCCTATTTTGGTGAAAAATGTCCTTGGAATTTAGATTAGGATTGCACTGAATCTACAGATCACTTTGGGCAGTATGAACATATTAACACTATTAACTCATTGAAACTGAAAACATGGAATATCTTTCCATTTACTTGTATCTCTTCAATCTCTCATCACTGTTTTATAGTATCCAATGTACAGGTATTTCACCTCCTTGGTTAAATTTATTCCTGTTATTTTTGATACTATTATAAATGGAATAGCTTTCTTAATTTCTCTTTCAGATCATTTGTTTTTAGTGTATAGAAATACAACTGGGGCACCTGGGTGGCTTAGTTGGTTAAGTGTTGGGTTTTAATTTTAGCTCAGGTCATGATCTCAGGGTTGTGATATTGAGCCCCATGTTGGGCTGCACATCCAGTAAGGAGTCTGCTTAAGATTCTCTTTCTCCTTCTCCTCTTGCCCCTCCTGCCCCTGTTGGCATGTGTGTGCACATACTCTCTAAAATAAATAAATCTTTTTTTTTAAAAGAATATAGCTGATTTCTGTATGTTGATTTTTTATTCTGCAATTTCATTGAATTTATTTATTAGATCTAACAGATTTCTAGTGGAAATCTTAAGGTTTTCTATATATAAGAACACATCATCTGCAGACAGATAATTTACTTCTTCCCTTCCAATATGGATGACTTTAAGTTCTTTTTCTTACCTAATTGCTCTGCCAGGACTTCCACTATGTTGCTTTAAAATGGCAAGTGTGGGCATCCCTGTCTTGTTCCTCATCGTAAATGAGAGGATTTTTACTCTTACCATTAAGTATGATGTTACCTATTGGCTTGTCATATACTGCCTTTATTGTGCTGAGGAACATTCCTATTATACCCAATTTGTTGAGCATTTTTATCACAAAAGAATATTATATTTTCTTGATTGCTTTTTCTGTATCTATCAAGATGATCCTATAATTCTTATCTTTCATTCTATTAATGTGGTAGCTCATATTGGTACTAAACCATTTTGTATCATAGAAATAAATTCCACTTGATCACACAGAATGATTCTTTTAATGTGTTATTAAATTCAGGTTGCTAATATTTTGTTAAGAACTTTTACATTTATATGGGGCATCTAGGTGGCTCAGTGGGTTAAAGCATCTGCCTTCGGCTCGGGTCATGATCCCAGAGTCCTGGGATCGAGTCCCGCATTGGGCTCTCTGCTCAGCAGGGAGCCTGCTTCCCTTCCTCTCTCTCTGCCTGCCTCTCTGCCTACTTGTGATCTGTCAAATAAATAAATAAATCGTTAAAAAAAAAGAACTTTTACATTTATATTTGACAGAAATATTAATTTGAAGGCTTTTTCTTGAATGTCTTTATCAGGCTTTGTTATCAGGATAATGCTGGCCTCACAAATTAAGTTTGGAAGTGTTCCCTCGTGTCCAATTGTTTGGAAGAGATTAAGAAGGACTAGTACTAAATTTTCTTTAAATGATTGGTGGGAGGCATTCACCAGTGAAACCATCTGGTCCTGGGCTTTTCAGTATTGGGAAGTTTTTGATTATTGATTCAATCTCCTTAGTCATTATTAATCTGTTAAGATTTTCTATTTCTTCATAATTTAGTCTTAGTAAGTCATATGTTTCAAAGAATAGATCTATTTACTTTAGATTAACTAGTTTTTTGGCATATAATTGTTCACAGTAATCTCCCATAATCCCTTACATTTCTGTGGTATCAGCCATAATATCTCCACTTTCATTACTGAATTTATTTACTTGAATCCTCTTTTTCTTAAGCTGTTTGTCTATTTACTTACCTTTCCAAACCAGTTCTTCATTACATTGGATTTTCTACTATTTTTCTGGCTCCTTGTTTATTTACATCTGCTCTGATATTATTATTTCCTTCCTTCTCTCAACTTTGGGCTTTGTTCTTTTTTTTTTCTAGATTCTTCAAGTGTAAAATGAGGTTCTTGAGGTCTAACTAACTCAATAGATCTCTGACTGTAACCCTTTCTTGTTCTCCCTTTTGGGATGAATTCCTCTATACTGGAATTTTTGTCTCGGTCTCTGTCTTCTTCTCTGTGTTAGAAAAGCTTGTTAAGTTTACTACTCCTGAGAGTAAGGGCCTGATGAAGAAGAGACACTCCATGTCTCTTCAGGAAGCATCTCTGGGTGTGTTGCATGCACTCTGCTGCTGTGTTTTGGTTGCTCTAGTCCTCGGATCAGTTGTCTGCAGAGGATTTCCTTGCCTACAGTGAGCAGTGTTTATACTTTAGTCACAGTATGCTGAGTTTTAACTAGGCATGCTCTGGTTGGCTTGTTAAATGAGACCTGATGCTACTTCCCATAGAACTGAAGCCTTTCAGAATTCTATGGTTGGTATACATGGCACATGCTGGGGAAGGGGCCTGCTGTGCTGGTCCTTAAGCACACTTGCCTGAGAAAAGGTGGTAGTTGGTGTAAGCAGGTTAGGCACCAGTACTGATGTTGCACTATTTACTAAAGTTGGTTTATGCTGAGGAGTAAGGGAGGGAAATGGCACCAGCTAGTTCCTTTATCCCCAGAGAGGAGACTCAGTGCTTGCTGCTCTCAAAAAAGTCTTCCCAGAAGAGCAAATAATTTCCCTTCACGTATCCCAGGTGTTTTTTCAGATTGCTAGTTTCACCATTCCTGTCTCTTGGTTGCTTGCCTATCTGGAACAGCATAGTGCACTTTGGGCTCTATTCTAGCCAAGTCTGCTAACTTTGAAAACTCTAAACTTTATCAATGTGTTGTGCTGAGAACCTGTACTGGGTCTTCTGGGACAGAGACTTGTTGTCTTGGGATGAATGCAGGTTTGCATAAGAATAGCAGTTACACTAGAGTACAGGGTCATAAGATTTGGGGCAAGCCGGCTTAACAGCCAATGTCCAGGTTAGCTGCCCTAGCAGGTATCTCTGTGACTATGCTGAGGGGAAGAGGAGGGAAATGGCACTTTTGTGCCTAGAGTGGTGAATGTCACTTCTCACTGATAAACTCCAAGAGCAAACAGTCCCTTCCCGTACACCTTAGAGGATCCTCAGGTCACACCATCTACCCCAGGGTTGCCTGCCTGCTTGCTCTCCAGGAGTAGGACAGCACCCTCAGATCTGTATCCCAGCCAAGCCTGCCGACCTCTTAAACTCCAGTCTTGAGACCTGCTGGTTACAAAAATGGAAAGATCACCCCTCTTCATTTTCCCAGCCAATAGCTTTTGGGAAATGTCCTCTTCGAACATATCCCTGTGTATTCCACTCTCTCTCATCTTTCTATAAGAATGGGGATTCCTCCTCATCCCTTCACCCATAATCTGTTTCTCTCCAAACTATATCTCCACACTTTATAGCTTCCTTGATATGGACTCTTCTCTCCCTGTAGTTGTACAGTTCTGTCAGTCTTCAGGTAGATTTGTTGGGTATTCAGAGTGATTTAGTAGTACTCTAGCTATGTTCAAACACTAACAGTTTGTAAGTGAAGGTATGGCAAAGGATGCAGCCATCTTATCTCCTCCATTTTCTTTTTTTTTTTGAAACATCCTTTGCCATACCTCCACTTACAAACTGTTAGTGTCCTTAGTATATGTTACTTGAAGGTAGACTTATATTAATTGTAAATGCATATTGCAAACTCTAGATAAACCATTAAATATTTTTAAAAAGAAATATGCTTGAAATGCTAAGAAAGGAGAGAGAATCAAATCATATAAAGCCTAATGAAAGCAGAGAAAGGAGAAAAGGGAGAATAAAGAAGGAAAAAGAAAAAAAGGAAGGAAGGAAGAGAGAAAGAAAGAAATCCAGTGTAAAGAAAATAGTTACGTAGTTGATATTAGCTCAACTACATCAATAGTGTACATGTTAAGTTATCTTTGTAAGCAAATTAAAAGATAGAGATTTTCAAAGTGGGTTAAAAACCAATGAAATATATGCTATGTAAACAAAAACTAAAAAATATTAATACGGTGGGGTTCAAAGTAAAAGAGGAGTAGAAAAGTATAACACTGGGAGGAGTCCAAGATGATGGAGGTGTAGAAGACCTTAATTTCATCTGGTCCCAGGAATTCAACTAGACAGCTATCATCCTGAACATCTGCTAACTCAATCAGCGATCTAAGAAAAGAATAGCTGCAATTCTACAATCAGAAAATTGACCACTTTCAGCAAGTTAGGAGGTATGGAGAAGTGACTCTGAGGCAATATATAGGAAGGTAAAACACGGAGAAGGGAGGGAGCCTCCGTTAGCTGGCTACCAACAAGTGATACAGCAGTAGAGCAAAAAATCAGAACTTTTAGAAGTCTGCTCTCGTGAGGGACATCACTCAGGTGGCTAAGCAGGGTACACCAGCTAGGACAGTGTGGTCTCAGGATCCTTGGGGTCACAGGAAGACTGAAGTGGCTAAGTGTGGCAGAGTCCCTAGGCATCAGAGCAGTGAAGCTGGCTGCAGTTAGCCCACAAGTGGGCTTTCAGCTTGGCGTTGCCATAAACCATGAACCGCAGCACAGACAGGTGACTGCTCTCTGAGCAGGGACCCAATAAGTGGCAGTACTAGGGAGACACCCCCTTCCTCCCCTGGAAGGAGCAGTGTGGGAGCACACCAAAGGAGTCTGTAGGGTTTGGAGACTAGAAATGAGATTGTGTGCCTGAGATAAATGCTCAGTCACAGGCTGGGTGAGCACAGAGTGTGGCTGGAGACCAGGCAGACAGGAGTGATTGACTGTTTTTCTCTGAGGGCACAATAAAGAGTGGGGCCCTGGGGCACCTGGGTGGCTCAGTGGTTAAAGCCTCTGCCTTCGGCTCAGGTCATGATCTCAGGGTCCTGGGATTGAGTCCCGCATCGGGCTCTCTGCTCAGCAAGGGAGCCTGCCTCCTCCTCCTGTCTCTCTCTGCCTGCCTCTCTGCCTACTTGTGATCTGTCTGTCAAATAAAAAAAAAAAAAATCTTAAAAAAAAAAAAAAAAGAGTGGGGCCCTAAGGTTTCGGTTCCAGGGATGGAGACTGGAAAGCCACTATTTTCATTCTCATCTTCTAAAGCTACAGGGTAAGCCTTCAGGTGAAAAAAAGCCACATAGAGCAAACCAGATCAGACTGCTTAGCCTGGCCTTCTAGGATGGGCAGTACAATTCCACTGGTGGCAGAGACACTTGAGAATCAATGCAACAAGCCCTGACCCAGAAGATCAACAAGAACATTCAGCCAAGACTAAGTTTATAGATCAATGAAAACTGCAAAACTCTAGCACTAGGGGAATACAGCACATAGAATTCATGGCTTTTTTCCCATGATTTTTAGTCTATCAAATTTAATTTTTTTCTTTCTCTTTTCAATGAATCTCTTATTTTATCAACTAATTTTTAAAATATTTTCTAATTTTCATTTTTATTGTTACATTCCAACCCTTCCTTGTATTTAAGATTGTTTTTGTGTATATATATATATATAAATAAAAGTTTTTCTTTCTTTATAAATTTTGGGATGCAGTTTCTTCTAACAGACCAAAATACACTCAAAACCTAGTGTATGATTCTATTCTATATACCTGTCTTAACATAGTCTCTTTTTCACTGTTTTTTTTCTTGTTCCTTTTTTTGTTTTGTTAAAGTCTTTTTAAATTTTCATCTTTACATTTACAGTCTATCTTTTCATTATGTTTAATTTTATTTTTGTATATGTGTTTTTCTTTCTTAACAATTTTGACATGTAGTTTCTTCTAGCAAACTGATCAAAATACACTAAGGAGATAGTGTATTGCTCTGCTCTCTTCACCTGTCTGTTTACATCCTTTCTTTTTTTTCTTGTTGGTCTTTTTTTTTTTTTTCTCTTCTGTTTTTGTCTTTTAACTTCCATTTTTACAATTACATTTTGTCCTTCTATTGTATTTAATTTTATTTTTGTGCATTTATAAATTTTTCTTTCTTCATAACTTTAAGATCTAGTTTTCTAAGAAACAGACCAAAATACACATAGAATCCAGTGTATTGCTCTGTTCTATTCACCTGTATGATAATATTCTCTTTTTTTCTCTCTTCCCTTTTTAACTTTTTTTTTTCATGGTTTGAGATCTCTGATTTCCTTAGTATATATTTCTCTGGAGCCGTTGTTGCCATTTAATATTTTATTCTCTTATGCACCTATTTTTCTCTGGACAGAGTGACAAGATGGAAAAACAAGAAAGAGAACAAAAGGCAGTACTGACTGCCAGGGACCTAATCAATATGGAAATAAGTCAAACGTCAATACTAATGTTCAGAGTAATGATTATAAAGATACGAGCTGGTCTTGAAAAAAAGCATAGAAAACACTAGAGAATCCCTTTCTGGATAAATAAAAGAACTAAAATCTAACCAAGTCAAAATAAAAAAAGCAAGTGATACAGCAGTAGAACACAAAATCAGAACTTTCAGAAGTCTGTTCCAGTGAGGGACATCACTCAGGTGGCTAAGCAGGGGTACACTAGCTGGGACATGTTATACCATGTTAGTATATTTTAGTTTTTGTTTACATAGCATATATTTCATTGTTTTTTAATTTACTTTGAAAATCTCTATCTTTTAATTTGCTTACAAAGATAATTTATATATAAACTATTGATAGAGTTGAACTAATATCAACTACCTAACTATTTTCTATACCCTGGAGATGTTTTTTCTCTCTTCCTTCTTTCTTTTTTCTTTTCTGTTCTAATGAGATGCAATAAAAAATGGAGGCTCTGACTGCTAGGATAAATGAAGCAGAAGAGATAATTTGTGATACAGAACACAAAATGATGAAGAATAAAGAAGCTGAGAAAAAGAGATAGACAACTACTGGATCATGAAGGGAGAATCTAAAATAAAGCAAAACAATACTAGAATAAAGGGGACCTAGAAGAAGAAAAAAGAGAGAAACAGAAGGTATATTGGAGCAAATTATAGCAGAGAACTTTCCTAATCTGGGTCAGGAAACAGGCATCAAACTCCAGGATGCACAGAGAGCACCCCCCCCACCAAAACTGGTAAGAAATGTGTAAAAATCCTGATATATTAGTGAAAGTTGCAAATCTCAGAGACAAAGACAAAATCCTAAAAGCAGCTCAGAACAAGAGGTCTGTAACCTACAAGAGCAGAAACATTACATTGGCAGAAGACCTATTCCACAGAGACCTGGTAGGCCACAAAGGACTGGCATGATAGTTTCAGGGTGCTAAATGAGAATAATATGTAGCTGAGAATAATTTATCCAGCAAGGCTGTCATTCAATATAGAAGGAGAGATTAAAAAAAACAACAACAACAAAACTTCTAAGGCTAATGGAAACAAAAAGAATTTGTGATCACCAAACCCATCCTACAGGAAATATTAAAAGGGATCCTCTAAGCAAAAGGAGAGCCAAAAAGTAACATAGAACAGAAATGAACAGAGACAATATATGAAAACAGTGACTTTATAAGTAACAAAATGGTACTAAATTCACATCTTTCAATAGTTTCTCTGAATGTAAAGGGCCTAAATGCCCCAGTCAAAAGACATAGGGTAACAGATTGGATAAAAAAGCAAGACCCATCCATATGCTGTCTGCAGGAAATCATTTTAGATCCAAAAACACCTTCAGATTTAAACTGAGGGGGTGGAAAACTATTTATCATGCTAATGGACATCAAAAGAAAGCTGGGGTGGTAATCCTTATATCAGACAAATTAGATTTTAAACCAAATACTGTAATAAGAGATGAGGGAGGATACTATAACATACTTAAAGCATCTATCCAACATAAGATCTAACAATTATAAATATTTATGTCCCTAACATGAGAGCAGCCAATTATATAAGCCAATTAATAACAAAAATAAAGAAACACATTGATAATACTACAATAATATTAGGGGATATTAACACTCCCCTCATAGCAATGGACAGATCATCTAAGCAGAGGATCAAGAGGGAAATAAGGGCTTCAAATGACACATTGGACCAGATGGACTTAACAGATACATTCAGAACTTTCCATCCAAAATAACAGAATACAGATTCTTCTCAAGTGCACAAGGAACATTCTCCAGAATACTCACATACTGGGATACAAATCAGATCTCTACTGGCACTGAAAGACTGGGATCATTCCCTGCATATTGCCATCCACAATGCTTTAAAACTGGAAGTCAATCACAAGAAGAAATTTAGAGAGAACTCAAGTACATGGAGGTGAATGAGCATTCTACTAAACAATGAATGGGTCAAGCAGGAAATTAAAGAATTAAAAAAAATTCATGGAAACAAATGAAAATGAAAACACAACTGTTCAAAATCTTTGGGATGCAGCAAAGGCAGTCCTAAGAGAGTAGTATAAAGTACTACAAGCTTTTCTCAAGAAATAAGAAAGGTCTCAAATACACAAGCTAACCTTACCTGAAGGAGCTGGAGAAAGAACAGCAAATAAAGCCTAAACCAGTAGGAGAAGAGAAATAATAAAGACTAGAGCAAAAATCAATGAAATAGAAACCAGAAGAACAGTCGAACAGATAAATGAAGCTAGGAGCTGGTTCTATGAAAGAATTAATAAGATTGATAAAACCCTGGCCAGACTTATCAAAAAGAAAACAGAAAGGGCCCAAATAAATAAAATCACCAATGAAAGAGGAAAGATCACAACCAACACTGAAGAAATACAAACAGTTTTAAGAACATATTATGAGCAACTATATGCCAACATATTAGGCAATCTAGAAAAATGGATGCATTCCTAGAGATGTATAAACTACCCAAACTTAAATAGGAAGAAATAAAAAACCTGAACAGACCCATAACCAGTAAGGAATTTGAAGCAGTAATCAAAAGCATCCCCAAAAACAAGAGTCCAAGGGCAGATGGCTTCCCAATAGAATTCTACCAAATATTTAAAGAAGAATTAATACCTATTCTTCTAAGCTTTCTCAAAAAATGGAAATAGAAGAAAAACTTCCAAACTTATCCAATGAAGCCAGCATTACCTTGATCTTAAAACCAGACAAAGACCCCATCAAAAAGGAAAACAACAGACCAATATCCTTGATGAACATGGATGCAAAAATTCTCACCAAAATATTAGCTAATAGGATCCAATACTACATTAAAAGGGTTATTCACCATGATAAAGTGGAATTTACTCATGGGTTGCAAGAGTAGTTCAGCATCTGCAAATCAATCAGTGTGATACACTACATAAATAAAAGAAAGGACAAAAATCATATGATCCTCTCAGTAGATGCAGAAAAAGCATTTGACAACATTCATTATCCTTTCTTGATTAAAACTCTTCAAAGTGTAGGGATAAATGAAACATACCTCAATATTATAAATTTATCTATGAAAAGCCCACAACAAATATCATTCTTAATGGGAAAAACGAAGAGCTTTTCGCTTAAGGTCAGGAACACAAGAGGGATGTCCACTATCATCACTGCTGTTCAACATAGTACTAGAAGCCCTAGCCTCAATAATCAGGCAACAAAAAGAAATAAAAAGCTGTGCATTGGCAAAGAAGTCGGACTCTCACTCTTTGCAGAAGACATGATATTCTACGTGGAAAACCCAAAAGACTCCACCCCCAAATTGGCAAAACTCATACAGGATTCACCAGTGGCAGACATAAAATCAACTCACAGAAATCAGTTGCATTTCTACACACTAACAATGAGACAGAAGAAATAGAAATTGAGGAATTGATCCCATTTAGAATTGCACCCAAAAACATGAGATACATAGGAATAAATAGGAATAAACCTAACCAAAGAAGAAAGGATCTATACTCAGAAAAGTATAGAACACTCATGAAAAAAAAAATGATGATGACAAAAAGAAATGGAAAATCTTTCGATGCTCATAGACTGGAAGAACAAATATTGTTAAAATGTCTATGCTACCTAGAGCAATCTACACATTCAATGCAATTCTTATCAAAATACATCAACTTTTTTCACAGAAACAGAACAAATAATCCTAAAATATGTATGGAACCAGAAAAGACCCCAAACAGCCAAACGAATGTTGAAAAAGAAAACTAAAACTGATGGCATCACAATTCCAAACCTCAAGCTCTATTACAAAGCTGTAATCATCAAGACAGTATGATACTAGCACAAAAACAGACACATAATAGAGAGCCCAGACATGGACCCTCAACCCTATGGTCTACTAAAATTTGACAAATCAGGAAAGAATATCCAATGGAAAAGACAGTCTCTTCAACAAATGTTGGGAAAATTGGACAGCCACATGCAGAAAAATGAACCTGGACCATTCCCTGGCACATACACAAAAATAGACTCAAAATGGATGAAACACCTAAATGTGAGACAGGAATCCATCAAAATCGTACAGGAAAACACAGGAACCTCTTTGACCTTAGACGCAGCCACTTCTTGTTAGGCACGTCTCTAAAGGCAAGGCAAACAAAGGCAAAAATGAACTACCAGGAGTTCTTCAAGATGAAAAACGTTTGCACAACAAAGGAAACAGTTGACAAAACCAAAAGACAACTGACAGAATGGGAGAAGCTATTTATAAATGTCTTATGAGATAAAGGGTTGGTATCCAATATCTATAAGGAATTTACCAAACTCAATACCCAAAGAACAAATAATCCAGTCAAGAAATAGGCAGATGAAAGACATTTCTCCAAAGAAGACATACAAATGGCCAATGGACACATGAAAAAATGCTCAACATCACTAGGCATCATGGAAATACAAATCAGAACCACAATGAGATACTACCTCACCCCAATCAGAATGGCTAAAATTAACAAGTTAGAAAATGACAGATGTTGGCAAGGATGTGGAGAAAGGGAAACTCTCCTATATTTTTGTTGAGAATGTAAGCTGGTACAGCCACTCAGTAAAACAGTATGGAGATTCCTCAAAAAGTTGAAAATAGAGCTGCCCTGTAACCCATCAATTGCACTACTGGAAGTCTATCCCACAGATGCAAATGTAGTGATCTGAAGGGGCATGTGCACCCCAATGTTTATAGCAGCAATGTCCACACTAGCCAAACTATGGAAAGATTCCAGATGTCCTTCAACAGATGAACAGATAAAGAAGATGTGTGTATTAATCCACTGTGTATATATATACATATAAACATTGTGTATGGAATATTACATGGTCATTTAAAAATGAAATCTTGCCATTTGCAATGACATGGATGATACTAGAGGGTATTATGCTAAGCAAAATACATCAATCAGAGAAAGCCAATTGTCATATAATCTCACTGATATATGGAATTTGAGAAACAAGGCAGAAGATCATAGGGGAAGAGAACAAAAAATAAAACAAGTGAAACCAGAGAGGGAAACATAAGACGTTCCTAATCATAGGAAACAAACTGAGGGTTACTGGAAGGGAGAAGGGTGGAGAGATGGTGTTACCTGTGATGGACATTAAGGAGGACATTTGATTTAATGAGCAGTGGGTATTATATAAGACTGATGAATCACAGACCTGCACCTCTGAAACCAATAACACATTATATGTTAATTAAGTAAATTTAAATGAAAAAAGAGAGACAAAAAAAAAAAAAAGGAAAACTATACCATCTAATACTAATCAAAGAAAGTTAAAGCAGTTATATTAATTTTAGAAAAAGCAGACTTCAAAACCAGGAATATTTTTGAGTATAAAGAAGGGCATTAAAAAATGATAAAAGAATTCTCCAATGCAGCATAACAGTTTTTAATGTGTATGTACCTAACAACATACATCAAAGTACATAGAGAGAGACTGTAGTGGAGACTTCAACATCCATCTTTCAGTAACTGATAAATCAAGCAGGCAGAAAGTAAGTTAGAGTATAAGTGACCAAAACAACACCATCAGTCTACTTGATCTAATTAACATTTATAGATTACTCTAATTAACAAAAGCAAAAATATTTAGGTCAGACTTACATAAAATATTCACTAAGATAAGTACATTCTGGATCATAAAACACCTTTTACCAAATTTAAATTATAGTGTATACAAAGTACATTCTCAAAACATGATGGAATTGAGCTAGAAATAAAATATAGAAAGATAGAAAATTCCAACACATTTAGAGATAAAATCTAAATAGAGCATGGTTCAAAGAAGAAATCTCAAGGGAAATTTTAAAATATAGTAACTAAATAAAAACACAACTAATTCAAAGCTCATGAGGTGCAGAAACTGGGCTTATAGGAAATTTTATAGCACTAAATGAACGTTTTGTAAACAGAGATAAAATCATTAATCTAATATTAGGAAACTAAAGAAAGAAGAACAATGTAAACTTAAAGGAAGGAGAATAAAAAAAATTAGAGAAGTAAAACAAACAAAAAAAGTAAGAATTAATCAAACCCAATGCTCATTCCTTGAAATGATTGTAAAATTGATAAACCTCTAAGCAGGCTAATCAACAGAAAAAAAAAACACATATTGCCAATATTGGAAACAAAAGAAGATGACTATATTAATGCCATGGACATTAAAAGGATCATTAAGGAATATAATGAAAAATTCTATGTCCACATGTTTGATAATCTTAATAAAATGGACTAATTCCCACTAAAACTAAAATCCTACTAAAACTCACACAAAATAAATAGTATGAATAGGCCTAGATCTATTAAAGAAATTGAATCAATAATTAATTAACTCACCAGAAAAAGCACAGCTGAAACAGATTCATTAGTTAATTCTATTCAACATTTAAGAAACCAAATTATACCAATTATCTGCAATGTCTTCCAGAAAATAGAAGCAGAGACAATACTTCCTAACCCATTCCATGAGACTAACATTATTGTAACACCAAAACTATACAAAAACATAATAACAGAAAACTATAAACTAATACCTCTCATGAACATAAATGAAAATTCTCAACAAAATATTCATAAATTAAGTCCAAAAATGTATAAAAAGAATTTTATACTAAAACCTAGTACAATTTATTCTAGGTATGCAAGTGTAGCTCAATATTAAAAATTAATGTAATCAATCATATCACCAGTCTAAAGAAGAAAGAACATAATCAATATAGATGCAGGAAAATCATTTGAAAAAATCTTATATTCATTTGTGAAAAACTCTCAGTAAACTAGGAATAGAGAGGAGCTTCTTCAACCTGATAAAGAATTTCTACAAAAATCCTACAGCAACATTATCCTTATAAGAGAAACTAAATGCTTTTCCCCTAAGATCAGGAACAAGAGAAAGTTATCCCCTCACACCACTCCTATGCAATATTGCATTGGAAGACCTGGCTAATGCAATGACACTTAAAAAGAAATAAAATGTATATAAATTGTGAAGAAAGATATGAAATTATCTATGTTCACAGAAGACATGACGGTCTTATTAGAAAATTCTGAAGAACTGATGAAAGCAACATCCTAAAACTAAAAAAACAATTATAATAAGGTTTAGGATACAGACAATTGCTATTAGTTGTTTCGCTATATACCACAAACCAACAATTGGGTTTGAATTTAAAAACATAATACTATCTATAATAACACTAAAAATAGATACGTAGATATATTCTAACAGCATATGTATAGGATCTATATGCAGAAAACTTCCAAAATCTAACAAAAAAATCAAATGAAAGGATATTCCATGTTGATGGATTAGAGGACTTGATTTTGTTAATATATCTATTACTCTCAACTAGATTACAGATTGAATCAATGCAAACAATCAAAATATCAGAAAGGTTTTGTTTTGTTTTGTTTTGTTTTTGTAAATACTGACAAAATAATTCCAAAGTTTATACAGAAAGGCAAAAGACCCAGAAAAGCCAACACAATACAGAAGAGGAAGGAAGTAAGAAATGGGGAGAAAAAAGGAGTCAAGGTAGCAGGAAGGGGGAAAAAGTGGGGAAGGAATGAGGAGAAATACAATGACAATAAAAAAGTTGGAGGACTCATATTAGCTAATTGCCAGATTTATTTCAAAGTGTTTACAATCTAGACAGCAGTATACCAACAAAAGAATAGAAACAAAGATCAATGCAATAGACTAGGTAGTCCAAAACTTGACACACAGAAATACAATCAACAAAGAGCAAAAGGAATTTATTGAAGAAATTATAATTTTTTCAACAAATGGTACTTAAACAATTTGACATCCATATGTAAATAAAATGAATCTAGATACAGACTTTACATCTTTCACAAAAAATGGATCATAACTTTAATGTAAAATGCAAAATGACAAAACTTCCAGAGGCAAACAGAGGAAAATATAAGACCCAAATTTGGCAATTAATTTTAAGATACAACACCAAAGCACAATTCATGAAATAAAAAGTGCTAAGTTGGACTTCATTAAAATTATAAACTCCTGCTCTGTAAAAGACACTGTTAGGAGAATTAAAAAACAAGCCACGGACTTAGCAAAATACATACAAAGTACATATATGATTAGGGTCTTCTTTTAAAAAGTTATTTATTTATTTATTTATTTATTTATTTATTTATTTATTTTAGAAAGAGAGAGAGAGAGGAGGGAGTGAGAGACAGTGTGCTGTCGGGGAAGGAGCAGAGGGAGAGGGATAAGCAGGCTCCATGCTGAGCACAGAGCACAATGCAGACTTCAATCCCACAACTGCAAGATCACTACCCAAGCCAAAACTGAGTCGGACGCTCAATTGACAGACACCTGGGTGCCCTTCCAATTAGGGTCTTATATCTGAAGTATATAAAGAACACTTAAAACTCAACAGTAAGAACACCACCAAATAAAGCTTAAATGTGCAAAACAGATGCCTCACCAAAGAAGATGTAAGATGGCAAATAAGAAGATAAAAAGATGCTCAACACATCTGTCATTAAGAGAATTACAAATACTACATTAAGATGACTCTACACACCATTAGAATGGCTAAAAATCCAAAACATAAATAAAACAAATGCTTGCGAGGATATGGAAGAACAGGAACTCTCATTCATTTCTGGTGGAAATGCAAAATGGTACAGCCACTTTGGAAGACAATTTGGCAGATTCTTACATAGCTGAAAACAGTCCCATTTGATCTAACAATTGTGCTCATAAATACTTTCTAACTGAATTAAAACCAAGGAAATCTGCATGCAAATTTTTATATCAGTTCTATTCATAATCACTAAAAACTGGAAGCAACTAAGATGTCCTGTAATAGGTGAATGGATAAACAAATTGGTACAAACATACTATGGAATATTATTCAGCACTTTAAAAAATGGGTTATCAAGTGGCTAAAAAGACATGGAGGAAACTTATGCATATTGCTTACTGAAAGAAGACTGCCTGAAAGGACTACATATATAAAAGTACAATCATACAACATTCTGGAAAAGGCAAACTATAGAGGTAGTAATACAATCAGTGGTTGCAAGATGCTCAGGGAAAAGGGAACAGGGTTGAATAAATGAAAACCAAGATTTTTATGGTGTTGATACTCTTCTTCGTGAAACTGTCCTGGTGAATACATAATATTATGCATTTGTAAAAAATCAATACAAGTTTACAGCACAAAGAATGAACCTCAGTGCATGCTAATTTTTAAAATCACTTCTTAGAATTGAGAGGATTCCAAGAGGGAATGTAGACTATAACAAAATAATTTAATTCTGTTTCAAATGTATGAAACCGCCTTAATAAAGATAGCTGAGGGAAAGGTGCTGATCTAAATAATTATGGAAATGAGTACAGTCCATAAGACTAAAGACAAAAAGAACTTCACATAAACACTATAGTTGCTAAAGTTGCTTCCAACAGGGATATGGATTAGTAATTCTGATACTGATACACACGGACACTGGAATTGAACAACTAGATAAATGGATAGTAGATAGTACAAGTCAAGTTTCTCAGTGTTTAGATGGAAATTTATAGATAAGGGGGGTAATGACCCTTACGGTAATGAATTATAGTTGGAGACATCAAGATGAATTCACATCTTGATGTGAAGATGTAAGATAAACTCACATTTACCTTAATATAGATACAAATAGATAATACATATAAGTATTTGTGCATATTTGTTTAGACATGGATTAGTATAGAAACATATGTTTTTTTGCTATGTTAGGTGAGTTGGTCTAGAAGCAACCATGTACCAGTAGCAATGAGCACACCTAGTATCCATATTTTGGTATCTAATATAATAAAATGAAAGTGGAGAAAAGACTGATTCTAGGACTAGGGCCTTAAGTATGTAAGATGAGTTTGATGGAGCTTGATAGAGTTTGATGGGAGTTTGAGAAGCTGCCGCTCCTTTGTCAAAGATCAGTTGACTATATTTATAAGGGTCTATTTCAGTACTCACTATTGTGTTTCTGTCATTGTGGTTTTAATTTACAGTTCCCTCCTGGCTCATTTTGCTGGACATCTTTTCATGTGCTTATTAGCCATCTGTATATAAACTCTTCATTGAAATGTCTATTTGTGTCTTTTGCCCATTCTTTGGGTTATTTTTTTAATAGACTAGTTTTTAAAAACAGTTTTAGACTTACAGAGTAAAAGAAAGACAGTACAAATGGTTTCCGTATATCCCATCATCTAATTTCCCCTTTTACTAACATCTTACATTTGTTATAATTAATTAACCAATATTGATTCTTTATTATTAAATTCCACAATTTTTTCACATTTCCTCTTTACCTTTCTTCTTCTACTCCAGGATCTAATCCAGGATATCACATTACATTTAGTTGTCATATCTTCCTAGGAACCTCTTGTATTTAATAGTAGCTCAGATTTGTTGTTTTTAATGACTCACAATTTTGGAAGCTGCCTGGTCAAATATTTTGTAGGATGCTCTTCTATTGGAACTGGATGTTTTTCTTACAGTTAGACTAAGGGTATGTGTTTGGGGGAGGATGATCACAGAGGTAAAGTGCCATTTCATCATTTCAAGGGTATATACTATCTATATGATTTAACACTATTGATACTGACTTGGATCACTTAGCTGAGGTAGTGTTTGTCAAGTTATCCCACTATAAAGTTACTCTTTCTTCTACTCTTCCATATTGTTCTCTTTGGGGAGTCATTATGCATAGCCTGCTCATAGAGTAGGGACTTATGCTTAACCTCCTTAAGGGCACAGGAACTTTAGAAATTATTTGGGATTTATTTGAAAAGGAGACTTATCTCTTTTTTCCCATTTATTTATTTACATATTTTTTCATTGATTCATTCTATCATTTGTTGCAATATGAACTCATAAAATTTTATTTCATACCTTTGGTTATAATCTAATTCTAGTTTACTACTTTATTGCTCTTACCATTCCAATTTTGGTTGTCATTAGATCTTTCAGTGTTTCCTGTGTCCCTTTAGCATACACCATCATTATACACCTTAAGAAATTTGAAATATTTTCATAATTCACAGTTCCTAAAAAGGAACTCTCTTTCATTGCTGGTGGGAATGTATAATGGTACAGCTACTTTGGAAGATAGGGTAATTTGGCAGTTTCTTAAAAAAACTAAACACATTCTTATGATAGTATCCAGTAATTACACTCTTTAGTATTTACCCAAAAGAGTTAAAAACATACGTCCACATCTACACATGGATGTTTATAGCAGCTTTATTCATAATTGCCAAAACATAGAGGCAATCAAGATGTTGGTCAGGAGGTGAACAGATAAATAAGCTCCGCTATATATTCAGATAATGAAATGAGATTCAAGTCATAAAAATAAGTGGAAGAAAAAAAAACATGTGAAAGAAGCCAATCAGCAAAGTCTACATACCCTGTGATTCTAACAATATGACATTTGGAAAAGGCAAAACTATGAAGACAGTAACAAAACAGTTGTTGCTAGGGGTAGATTGGGTGCAGAGATGAATAGGCAAAGTATAGTGTATTTTTAGGACAGTAACTACTCTGTATGATATTATAATGATGGACACATGTCATTATACATTTGTCCAAATCAATGTCAGTATCCTGGTTCTGAATTCATACCATAGTTTTGAAAGATGTTACTATCATTAGGTGAAACTCGTCAAGGAATACATGAGATCCCTCTGCATTATATATTATAACTGCATGTGAACTTATAATTATCAATTTTTTATCCTCCTAAGCTTGAGAAGGGGCTGCCTAGGGAGAGCTGGATTCCTCAAAATAAAAAAAAATATTAATAAAAATAATTAAATTAGAATCACTAGTTCTGACCAAGGAAAAATAGCCCCTTTTCTCCCTGATCCTCTGTTTTTACAACTAAAATATCCTGGATATAACATAAATAATGCATAGTTAGAAGCTGGGAAGATGGCAAAGTAGGAGGACCCTAAGCTCATCTTGTCCCACAGGTACAACAAAATAATACAACATAAATAACATCAGCATGAATAATCCAGAAAATGAGAGGAAGACTGGCTGTTTGAATTTGAACAAACTCCAAAGCTAAAGGTAGAAAAGAGGCCACATTGAAGAAGGTAGGAAGGATGAAGACAGAGATTGGAAGTGAAATGGACCACGGCCATCTGGGGTGGGGAGGGAGCTTGTGGCATGGAGAAAGGTGAAAAACAAACTATCATACTGGGGAGTTCACACATTGAAGAGGAATCTCCTAACATTTGTTTTTGAAAGTGAGAGGGGCCCAAACTTGTGAGTTCTTACAACTAGTAAGACTTAAAGCCTGGAACTTTTTAAATCAGCAGGCTCCACTCTTGGAGAGTCCAGAAGGCATCAGGAAGTGAAGTCCCTGACCTTAAAGAGATGCCTGACAAATAGCCACTGGAGATACAGGGTGGAAGCATCAGATGAAAAACACCCGGGGCAGAGAGGAGGGAGAGTTATTTGCTCATCCCAGTACATGGCCTGGAGAGGCAGGGATCATGGGGAAACCCCTCTAGGAACAAGGGAGGTGTCAGGCACCATTCCCCCCCTCCAGCATAGTATAAACACATGGCCACTTGCAAGAACCAGCATGGCATCAACTCTAGCTACCCAACTTGTTTACACCAAGCCCCACTTCCCTGAATTTCAGTAGATCTACCCTTCACAGTCATCCTTCCCACTGTTTCAGTGCTACAGGAGCCCTCCACCAGAAGACCCCACCAACACATCTCCTGACCTGCACATTTGGTGGAGCTTCAGTTCTAGTGGCAGCAGCAGGCCTCATTTCACAAGACCAGTACACACCTTGTTAAAACATGCCATATCCAGCCAGGGACCAAACACGACCCAAAACAGCCAAAGAAAGCTTCTGCAGATGACTGGAATGAAGGAAAATACAGCCAGGACACAAAAACAAGGCACATACAAAGCACATTGGATATACTCCTGAATTGTCAGGTCCTAGAGAAAGGAGACACTGCACTGCAGGGCACTATAGGATCTCTGCTTCATAAAGCCATTACCTTTAAGAGCAGGAGGCCAAGGAAAGTTGCCATAAAACAAAAGCAACAAAAAATCAGTTTCACTCAGTCTATCTCCACCCCGCAACAGGGGGCAGGGCGACTATGCCCAGAGTTGTTGAGGAACAATGCAGCAGGCCCCTCCCCGAAAAGACGGGCTGGAGGCCAACAACCCTAAGGTCCCTATAAAACAAGTGCATTTGCTTGGGTTGTGATCAATAATTTGGACTTTGTACATTCCCTCAATCACCCCTCAACAGAATGACTAAGAAGAGGAACCCCCAACAAAGGAAAGATTCGGAGAACATGACATCTGCCACAGAACTAATGGATATGGATATAACCAAGATGTCAGAGATTGACTTCAGAGTGACATTTATCAAGGCAATATCTATGCTTGAGAAAAATACTAATGACAATATAGAATAAGGGCAGAAATGATATCTAATCAGGCTGAACTTAAAAATGCTATGAATGAAATGCGGTCTAAGCTGGATACTCTGACTGCCAGGGTAAACAAGGCAGAAGAAGGAATTAGTGAGATAGAGGATAAGATGATAGAAAGTAAGGAAATTGGGGCGGCCTGAGAAAAACAAATGAAAACCCAAGGTATCAAACTGAGAGTTTAGTACTCAATGACACCTTGCAGTATCAGCATTACTGGGATCCCTGAGGGGTTGGCGAGAAACAGAGAGGTCTAGAAGGTATATTTGAGACAAATCGTAGCTGAGAACTTCCCTAATCTGGGGAAGGAAACACGCATTCATGTACAAGAGGCAGAGAGGACCCCTCCCAAGATCAAGGAGAACTGACTGACACCATGACATATAATAGCATGATTTGCAAGAAACAATCTTGAAAGCAGTGAGAGGAAAGAGATTTCTTACATACAGAGGGAGGAATTTCAGAATAACTTCAGCCCAGTTCACAGAGACCTGTCAAGTCAGAAACAAATGGCAAGACATTGGGTACTAAATGAGAAGAACACACAGCCAAGGATACTTTATCCAGCAAGGCTGTCATTCAGAATGGATGGAGAGATAAGTGACTTACAAGAACAGCAGAAACTGTAAGAATATGTGAACACCAAGTTGACCCTGCAAGAGATATTAACGGGGGGGTTATATAAAAGGAGAAAGACCCCAAGAGTAATATAGAACAGAAATTTACAGAGACAATCTATAGAAACAAGGACCTCACAGGCAACATGTTGACAATAAAATCATATCTTTCAATAATCACTCTCAACATGAAAGGCCTAAGTGCTCCCGTAAAATGGTACAGGGTTTCAGATTGCATAAAAAGATAGGACCCATCTATATGCTGTCTACAAGAGACTCATTTTGAATGGCAAGATACATCCAGACTGAAAGTGAAGGGCTGGAAAATCATCTTTCATGCCAATGAGACCTTTCTTTTACAAAAGAAAGCTGGGGTAGCAATTCTCATATCAGACAAATTTGATTTTATGCTAAAAACAAAAAATTTTATGTTAGTGATACAGAAGGACACTATATCATTCTTTTCTTTTTCCAATTTTTTACAATTTATTGTAAAATTTATTTCCCTTTAGAGAAATTATTAGAATACAATGTTTTCAAAAGGATTATGGAGCAAGCATACATTTTATTCCTTTATAGAACAAGTGATATGTAGTAGAATAAGAGGTAAACAACTAAGAATTCCAAAGCTGTAAAATAATATTAGTTGTTAAATCCCAGGGTACATCTAGTGTTTGTAGCATTTTAGGTGGTTTACTTAGCCTCAAATACTTATTTTAATTTTTTTTTTGAAGATGGATATTTCCAGGACTACATTACAACTTAATGAACAGACATTAACTAAAATCAACCATTTAGTCTTCTGCATATCCTTCACAAATTAATAGTAACATATCACCCAAAACTGTAGGTAAAATATTTATAAATAAATTCTTGAAAAATAAAGCATTTATAAAGAAAGTTTTATACACATAAAATTGATTAGGTAATTAAATGGTTTAAAGGTTCAAAGAGTCCTGTAAGAGAAACAAAAAAAATCTCTGGCCTCTCAAGTGACAAACATAATACATATTTTTAGAGGTATTTACTTTTTATTTCTTTTTTTAAATTTAATTTTTTTTCAATGTTCCAAAATTCATTGTTTATGCACCACACCCAGTGATGCATGCAATACGTGCCCTCCTTAATACCCACCACTAGGCTCACCCAACCCCCACCTCTCTCCCCTCTAAAACCCTCATTTTGTTTCTCAGAGTCTATAGACTCTCATGGTTTGTTTCCCCCTCCAATGTTCATAGAAACAATGGCCACAGTCACCAAACTGTGGAAAAAACCAAGATGCCATTCAATAGATGAATGGACACTTCTCCAAAGAAGACATATAAATAGCTACCGGACACATGAATAATGTTCATCATTAGCCATCAGGGAAACTCAAATTGAAACCACATTTAGATACCACCTTACACCTTTTAGAAATGGCAAAAATTGAAACAAGGCAAGAAACAACAAATGTTGGAGAGATAGTGGAGAAAAGGAAAGAACCCTCTTACATTGTTGGTGGCAATGTACTTTGGAAAACAGTGTGGAAGTTCCTCAAAAAATTAAAAATAGAGCTACCATCAATTACACTACTAGGTATTTATACCAGAGATACAGATGTTGTAAAAAGAAGGGCCACATGCACCCTTACATTCCTAGTAGCAATGTCCACAATAGCCAAACCATGGAAGGAGCCCAAATGCCCTTCAACAGATGAATGGGTAAAGAATATGTGGTCCATATATACAATGGAATATTAGTCAGCCATCAGAAAGGACGAATACCCAACTTTTGCACCAACATGGATGGAACTGGAGGAGTTACGCTAAGTGCAACAAGTCAAGCAAAGAAAGTCAATTATCATATGGTTTCACTTATCTGTGGAACATAAGGAATAGCATGGAGGACATTAGGAGAAGGAAGGGAAAAATGAAGGTGGGGGAATCAGAGAGGGAGAAGAACCATGAAAGACTCCTGACTCTGGGAATCAAACTGAGGTTTTAGAGGGGAGCAGTGTGGGGGATGGGTTAGCTGGGTGATGGGTATTAAGGGGGGCATGTATTGCATGGAGTCCTGGGTGTTATATACAAACAGTGAATCACGGAACACTACATCAAAAATTAATGATATACTGTATGATGACTAACATAACATTAAAAAAAAAAGAATGATGCACTACAATCAAGTGGGATTTATTCTTGGCTTGCCAGGGTGATTAAATATTCACAAATCAATCAACTTGATATGTCACATTAATAAGAGAAAGGATAAAAAACCATATCCTCATTTCAATAGATGAAGGAAAAGCATTTGACAAAGTACAACATTTCTTTATGATTAAAAATCCTCAACAAAGTATGTTAGGAAGGAACATACCTCATCATAATAGTCACAGCCAGTATGAAAAAGCCATAGTCATTATCATACTCAATAGGGGAAAACTGAGACCTTCCCCCTAAGGTTAGGAACAAGACAAGGATATTTACTCTCACCACTTTTATTCAACATAGTACTGGAAGTCCCAGTTGCAGCAATAAGACAGCAAACAGAAATAAAAGGCATTCAAAATTGGAAAGGAAGAAGTAAAACTTTCCCTATTTGCAGATGACCTGATACTACAAAATAGAAAAACTTAGACTCCACCAAAAGACAACTAGAATTGATAAATGAATTCAGTAAAGTCATAGGATATAAAATCAATACACAGAAATCTGTTACATTTCTATACTAGTAATGAAGCAGCAGAAAGAGAAATTAAGAAATAATCTCATTTGTGATTGCACACAATATAATACCAGGAATAAACTTGAGTAAAAGTACAGTTAAAAGACCTGTACTCTGAAAATTATAAAACACTGTTGAAACAAATTGAAGATAACACAAACAAATGGAAAGATATTCCATACTCATGGAGTAGGAGAACAAATATTGTTAAAAGACCTGTATTTAAAAAAAAAAAAAAGGTATATTTGAAAGTAAAAAAAAAAAAAAAGACCTGTATGACCCAAAGCAATCTACACATTTAATTCAATCCCTGATTTAAAACACAAACAGCATTTTTCACAGAACTAGAACAAATAATACTAACATTTGTATGGAACCACAAAAAAAAACTACATAGCCAAAGCAATCTCAAAAGAAAAACAGTACTCGATGCACCACAATTCCAGTCTTTGAATTATATTACAAAGCTGTATTAATTAAAACAGTATGGCACTGGCACAAAAATCAATAGAACAGAGGACAAAACACAGAAATAAACCCACAATTATATGGTCAAGTAATCTTTGAAAAAGGAGCAAAGTATATAAAATAGGGAAAAGACAGTCTCTTCAACAAATGTTGGAAGAACTGGACAGCTACATGCAAAAGAATGAAACTGCTCTACTTTCTCACAACATACACAAAAATAAACTCAAAACTGATTAAAAACCTAAATCTAAGGCCTGAAATCACGAAAATCCTAGAAAAGAGAAAAGACAGACATTTCTTTGACATCAGCTGTAGCAACATTTTTCTAGATCTTTCTCCTGAAGCAAGGGTAATGAAAGCAAAAAATAAATTATTGGAATGTAATCAAAACAAAATGTATCTGCAGAGCAAAGGAAACAATCAACAAAACTAAATGGCAACCTACAGAATGGGAAAAGATATTTGCAAATGATAAATCTAATAAAAGGTCAGTTTCTAAAACATATAAAACCTGATACAACTCAACACCCCAAAATGGGCATAAGTTATGAATAGATATTTCTCCAAAGAAGAAGACAACTAACAGATGCATGAAAAGATACTCAATATCATTCATCATCAGGGAAATACAAATCAAAATTACAATGAGATATCACCTCACAACCTGTCAGAATGGCTAAAATCAACAACACAGGAAACAACAGGTGTTGGTGAAGATGTGGAGAAAGGAAACCCTTGTGCACTATTGGTGGGAATACAGACTGGTGCAGTCACTGTGGAAAATGGTATGAAGGTTCCTCAAAATGTTAAAAATACTGTGTAAGACTGATGATTCACAGACCTGTACCCCTGAAGCGAATAATACATTGTATGTTAAAAAAAATTTTTTTAATTAAAAATAAACTATCCTATGACCCAGTAATTACACAACTGGGTATTTACCTAAAGGAGACAAATATACTAACTCAAAAGGATACATTCTCTGCCATGCTTTTAGGAACATTATCTACAGTAGCTAAATTAAGGAAACAGCCACGTCTATCAACTAATGAATGGATAAAGAAGATTTGGGGTGTGTGTGTGTATGTGTACACATACTGTCAAATATTAGCCATAAAAAGGATTGAAATCTTTCTATTTGCAACAACATGGATAGAGCTAGAGAGTATTATGCTAAGCGAAATAAGTCAGTCATGAAGACAAATACCATATGATTTCACTCATCCATGAGTGAAACAAAAAACAAGACACAAAACAAATGAGAAAAAGGGAAAAATAGAGAGAGAGAGAAAGACAAACTAAGAAAAAGACTCTTAACCTGTTGGTAACCAGAGGGGAGGTGGGAGTGGGGTTGGGTTAAAATAGGAGATGGGTATCAAGGAGTCACTTGTGATGAGCACTGGGTGATGTGTGGAATTGTTAAATCACTAATTGTACACCTGAAGCAAATATTACATTATATGTTAACTATACTGAAATTAAAAAAAAAGCTTATGACTAAACCTAACAAAATGTGGAAGACCTCAGAAAAACTCATTAATGTTAGAGAACTCAAAGAAGACTTAAGAAAGTGGAGGATATAACATATACCATGGTTCATTGACTGAATGATTCAATATTGTCACTGTGAATGACAATGAATCAATATTGCCATCCTGCATCATCATGGGATATGTCAGTGCTCTTCAAAGTAGACTACAGATTCAAAGTGGTTTTTTTTTCTTATTTACTGTATAACCGGAGGTTTGACCCTCTTAATCCCATTTACCTATTTTGCTCACCACCCCCTTCCCGGGCAACCACCAGTTTGTTCTATTTATAAGTCTGTTTTGTTTTGTTTAGATATCACATGTAAATTATATCATATGGTATTTTTTTCTGTCTGATTTATTTCATTTAGCATATTACCCTCTAGGTCCATCCATGCTATCACAAATGGTAAGATTTCATTCTTTTTTTAATCAATCAGTAATATTCTATTCTATCTATATCACACATGCACACATACATCTATACACATACCACATCTTTACCTATTCATCTATTGATGGACACTGAGGTTGCTTCCATACTTTGACTGTTATAAATGTTGCAATGAACATGAGTCCATATACCTTTTCAAATTAGTATTTCTAATCAAAACCTCAGCAAATGTGTTTGTGAAATTTAAGAAGTTATTTTTTTAACTTTATTTTTTCAGTGTTCCAAGATACATTGTTTATGCATCACACCATGTATTTCTAAAATTTAAGTGGAAATACAAAAGTTAAGTTTAAGCAAGAGAATTAAAGTAGAATGGTTAATCAAACTGAGGAATATTCACTAAGTTGAATACTACATAACAATGAAAGTAATAAACTATAGCTACATAAAACATGGATGAAATTTTTAAATATAACATTAGCAAAAGAAGCCAAACACAAACAAGAATGTATGTATGATATCATTTGTATAATTTTCCAAATAACAGATAAAACTAATTTATAGTGTTTAAAATCAGGAGAGTGTGTATTAGGTAGTGACTGAAAGGTAAAATGAGGGGGGTGGTTGTGGGTCTAGTAATTTTCTGTTTCTTGATTTCTGCATTTGTTACAGGGTAAATTATCTCACGGTGTAAATTTAACATTTACACTGCTTTTTTAAAATGTGTTTTTATTTTAAGATTTTATTTTTAAGCTATTTCTACACTCAACATGGGGCTTGAACCCATAACCTTGAGATCAAGAGTTGCATGCTCCATCAACTAAGCCAGCCAGGCACCCCTGGACAGTTTCTTGATTTGGTAACATTTACACACACAACCAAAAGAAAAAAAAATAAGGAAGTTTTTTATACACTGATAAGGAATGATCTTTAGAATAAATTCCAAAGAGAATGAAACAAGATACAAAACTGTATAACATGTTACAATTTGTGTAACAGAAATATATATATTCATATTTGCTTACATACACACACACACACACACACACACTCACACATGTAAGGAAAAAATTATGTTACATATAATTGCCTTTATGCATATATAATTAATCTCTCAAAAGATATAATAAATTAACAAGTAACACTCTTCACCTCCATTGATGAGGTCTAAGGGTCCAAGTAACAGGAGTAGAAGATAAATCCTTCACTGTATATACAACTTACATCTTTTGAATGTCAAACCAGGTAAATATGTTAATTCTTAAAGAAAATTTTAAAATAAACATGATGCAAGTTTCCTTTATAAAGCAATAGTATATTTTAAATTGGGGTTATAAACTTCCCCAAAAGCCAACTCCAATAGATCAAGCTTGCTAGATAATTTCATAAATTATAGGGTTCTTAAAATATTCCTTCCCTTCAGCGTAGGTGATAGTCCTTAGAAACACTCCGAGGATATCAACTAGCAGAATAGCATAGAAATAAAAAAATAAACTCTGATACAATAAGTACAAATAAGTTAATATCTTCATGTCATAGTCTACCTATTGAATTTTACTTGAAAACCATATAAAATAATGCTATGCTTTTCCTGTTATATAATTTATGATCAGTATTATCAAGGACTATTAACATGTCTAAAATATGAATGTCTTATTTTATTCATTTTCAGATCATGCAGCACAGAAATCAAAACAATTTTTCTTCCATATTTAGCTTTAAAATCAGATTTGAAAGGAATCCAAAGATCATTCCTTAGAAGCAGCTGAAATATCTAAACCTATTTCTCATTACTGCCTTCAAAGATTATAAGACCAAAAGCTAAAGGTGCCCTATAAAAAATAAATAAAAACCTAAAATGTATAGCATAAACCATATAAATTAAATATATATATGACAGAAACATAAGGATATATAGAAATTTACATAGTCAACTGGTTAATTTAAGAAGGCTCAGAGTTCCATTGGTTAAATTCTCCTTTATAGATCAAAACCTCTATTCACCATACATTTAAAAATATATCCCTCCCTACAGGAACTGTGATAGTTACTGATTATTTCCATTAATGATATTTTCAAATTCAAGATAATAAATTTATCTTCAAAATGATAGATACCCTATTTTTGCAAGCATGAAAATAAGCAATGTCATAGAATCAAAATTCTATGATTCTATGATACGTCCAAAAACTGTCAGCTTGGTCTTTTATGTTGCTAACAGGTAAATCCACATCAATTGAGATAATAAAATTATAACTGAAAATCATCACCATCAATTGTTTCTTCCCCCCACCCCAAAAAGGGCCATAAAAAGGGCCAGAACATTTCCTTCAACAGTCCAACGGTGAGGTTAAAAAACCTATTTTGTCCATCCACACAGAAGTGTAGGGCCAGATCTACTTAAATCATTTAAACAAACAAAAATTGTACAAGCAGAGAAAGTGATAAAATCAATATGTCAATATCTGAGTAATAAATATTTTTAGAGATAAAAAACAGGAACAGTATAATAACTCTTGACTGATTTTTAAATTTTTTAATACCCTGAAATTTCTGCTGCATTAATTACCTTAAAATTTAAGATAAAATAACCAAAATTAGATCTAATCTAAATAAAGAAATTCTATCTGGTTTTAGCAGACTTCTAAAATATAAATTCCCTCCTCTCAAAATACACTGGATATAATGAAAATTCCCATTGATGCTAAATCCTAAAATACCATAGACATAAAACTCATGAATATTACTCAGAATATTTAAGGTTAATGACTTAAATAGTACAGTATGCATATGAGTAGAAAAAGAAAAACTTTGGGGAAATAAAAGAATGTTTGCATAACTGCCATCCTTTTTTCTCACATACTTATAAAAACAGATTTACTTCTTCCAACTCTGTTCATGTAGTAACAATTCCTTATTAAACTATTATCATTCAACAAAATAAAATAAGCACTATCTTGAGTTCTTAGCAGTGACAGCCTGCCTGCATTATTCACCTACCTCAGTTTGAATAGTATTTGCTAATCTGTGTAAATTTACTTCTCAAAGGTTTCTTTTTCTTTCATTAACATCAAATTTTCCTGTGATGACCCTTCTCCTTCACTGGAAAGAGTTAGATTGTTTTCCAAATAATAAACAAATATCAGGTTATTTTTCAGTTAAATTACAGAGACAGATAATGAAATACAAATTTTACTTATCTCCAGGCAGATTATCAATTGAGTAGATGTAAATTATGTTTGAGGTTTAACTGACACCAACATTAGAAACATTAAAGTTTGGTAGATTGTTACAAATAAAATCTAGTAATTTTTCCTATATCTATTCATTTAATTTTCTCTTTCAGATTATTAATATTTCATTCTAAATTGGGGGAATCTAAATTCTGGTCAAATTACCATCTTGGAAAACATCAAGCTTTTATATGTAATATTGCTCAACACTTACTACCAACATTTTTGGAATCTAAAACTTTTGTCTCAGGTTTTTTCATGTTAAAATATTTAAGCAAAAGAGTTTAGTGTAGGACATAACTGCCATGATCAAAAGGTATAAAAAAAATTTAGTATTTACTTGACTTTCAAATTTTAAGTCTGAGTTTTCAGCACCATGGCCTAGAGAAAAATAAATGCATCATTGCTGCAGTGCCAGTTTATAGCAAGAACAGAAATGTTAGGAGTTCCCCTTTAGATGACTTAATCTAATTAATTATGAATTTTCTATGAATTTTACTATAAAAACAAGCATAACATCAAATTTTTTCTAGATTTTAAGGTTCCGAAAAAAACAAAAAACAACTAGTCTTCCAAAAGTTAACCTGAATCTTCTCAGGAAATACTTTTCTCATACATCAAGAAATTGTTTAACTCAAACATTCTTACCGTTCTCGGTTAAATTTAAGAGAATGAAGAATAGCTGGCCTTTTTTGTCTGAGATTCCACAAATGAAGGGTATCATCTGAACTTGCACTAACCAAAGCACCCTGAAACAAAAAAGAAGACAAAAAAAGTGAGTGACTTCCTTAAGAGATTTTTGGTAAGCAAAAACAAGCTAATTTACTAAATTTTTCGCTATTTGATGAGTTATTTGTATCTCTATAACCTACAAATATAGGGAAAAACAATTGTATGTACTTTAATCAGGAAGGTTAAGAATGCTGAGTAGAAGCAAGTGAATTTCTGACTGGTCTGGATGACTAACTCAAGAAATATGCATTCACCACCAGAAAGAAACAATTATTGTAAGCATCATTAGGACTATTAGGGATTATTGTATTTTCTTTGGGAAAACTAACTTTAATTTTCTTGTCTTGTCACACACATACTATGTGTTTTATCTCCCTCTCTTATTGTGGTATCCCATAGCAAGTATACCTACAAGGTAAAATATGCTAGGTTTGTCAATAAGGAGAATTTCACTGACTTCTGAGAAAGAGTTTGAACTGAGAGAAGTAAAAGGTGGACATCTGCCAACATCACAAATTTTTCATTCCTTAAGAGTCTCTGACACAAAAGTCTATGAACCATTTTACCCATGTTTATGATTATAAAATTCTTAGAGAAAAACATATATGAAAATATGTGGAGATATTGAGTAAAAGATTATTCATACCATAAGAAAACAATCAGCAGTACTTCATTTTTTTTTTCCTCAAGGCATTGAGTTCAGTTTGCTAAATGCCTGAATTTGGTATGGCACAAATTTTTAAGGCATTTTTGCATTGACAGCTCACTTAACTGAAAACAGCTCTAAAAGACACAATGATCCACTTAAAATGTGAATAATAACAATGAGCACAGAAGGCCTTAAGAAGCCTCTAACTAATGGAATATCTGTAACTTTTTCAAGCTTTATAAATACATACTCTGTCGTTAGGATGTTCCTCATCACCACAGGTCTATAGAATAGGAATAGAGTAGGGAAACAATCATCGTAATAGCTATGGATGAATAAATAAATAAATATGCATATTTGTACCAATAAATAAATCTGAATATATATACAGATAGCAGAACCCATAGGTAAATAACTGAAAAGGTTATTTCATGAAAGATAAGGGTAAAACATGAAGTTAATGCTGATTATAAAATTCAAATTAGTATCCCGAAGAAAAGTTTAATAGTCAATGGAGCAATCCGAATTTTAGTAATTTTTTTAAAAAAATGTAAATAATTAATCTATAAATTATGCTGCATAATAAGAACAGGATCTTCTGGTGTATGCAAACTTTCTCCTTTAAAATTTAATAGACAAACACTGACATAGTCTTTTATAAGAAATGTGACCATGAATAATATTGCACACATATATACCTTTAAATATTTAGACTATATAAAAAATAAAATATTTAAATAAAAATAATATATTTTATATAACATAATATAAAAAAGGTCACATCAACTAATGTAGTGTGTATATGTACATCTCTGTGATAAATAGTCAAGAAAATCCTTACCTCATTGATCAAGAATTGGAGCTGTAGGACAGCTGCACCACTTTCATGTTGGCAATAACAATCAACGCCAGGTCTCCCAAGTCTAGTATATTAAAAGTCAAGGATTCTAACATTTTAATTAGTACTAATATTAATGAGTAAAGTAAAAACTAACTTACTTAATATCTAATGTTTTGTTTTTTAGTTATCCTTATTTTTGTAAATATAGAGTCAAAAAATCTTAGTTGATACAAATTACATTATGTAGCATAAAACATTAACAAAATGGCCCAATAGGACTTCTCTTGCACATATGGCCTCCTTGACAACAATAACTTGCCATCTATGCACAAACAAAAGTGCTTTCCTGGGAGCTTCCAGATCTAGATAGGAGACTGCAAAACCACAGTGCAGACCAAGAATGAAGAAAGTTGTTTTGAGAAACCAGGCTTATGCCAGGCAGCTGATTTACTGACTGTAGTCTAGCTACAGAAACAGAAATACCTCTGTACCCCCTGAGAATTCAGCTACAGTTAGCCTATTCAGTTTGGGGTCTGTCACCAGCATGTGCTTTATGCCAAGAGATCTTGGAAGCATCACCCACGCATCAGGTGATAGTTATACAGACCTCAATTCAGCTGTGGATCCAGAAGTGGCATTTGAACCAACTCTAGCTCTTTTTGGCTGCAGTGTGGGAGCCATTGGAGGTAAGGCCCCTCAAATTCAGGCAGATTAAAGATTCTGAAATGGCCTTGTAACTGGGCTCCAGCCCATCCCAGCCACAATATAGGAACAATCTTGCCGGTGCAGGGACCCTATTGGAGACACTCTTGTGTTTCTGTCAGTCTGTCAGTCTGTCAGTCATCCTGAGGGTCCAGGGTCCCAGCAGAAGACATTCCCATCTGCGCATTTGATGATCTGGAAAGGCCCTCATCCTCTACTCCCCGCCCCTTCCAGTCACGGACCATGCTACAGATACTCCCATCTTTGCTCAGAGGGATCCTGAAAGGGCCAGTACATGAACCCAGAGTCAGAGTCATAGTCAGCAGTCCTGAGGGTCCAGGGTCCCAGCGGAAAACATTCCTAGCTACAAACCTGATTACTCTGAAAGGGCCTTATGTTTAGCTCCAGCTTCTCCAACTGCAATCTGTGAATAGTACTGCTGACACAGAAACCCAGCAGGAGACACTCCTGTTTGTACTCCCAGAGATCCCTATACTGGGTACCAGCCCCTTCCAGCCTCAATCCATGAGCAGTCCTACAGGCACGGGGAATCGGTAAGAGACACAACTATACCTCAAAAGATCCTGAAAGGGCCCTATATTTGGCTTGAGCCCCTCTGGCCATGGTCAGGGGCCAATCCAACCTATCCAGTAACTTGGAGGGAGACATACCATCTGTTCCCCCAGAGCCAGGTCTGTAAACCTTAATCTTGGCTGTGGAATGTGAATCAGCCCTGAAGCTCAGTTCCAGCACCTCTTTGCCACAGTTCAGGATCAATCCTGCCCACCCAGGGAGTCAGTCAGTAATTAGGCAGCAGTTCTCCCAGGGACCTGATGGGAGTCACATCCACCATTTACCTGATCATAGGCTCACTGACTATTTACCTGATAATAGGACACATATGTGGACCCTTGCCCAATACTACCCTACTGACAAGGTATTAGAGGCAGTTGTATGCACCCAGGGACCAGAAGTGATCCACAGTGGCCTAAGCCCTTGTAATAAGCCCAACCAGACTCCATTGCAGATCCAGTGACAACATTGTAAATGGCTCCAACACAGCACACCTGCCAAGTCTGGAGATAATATTATCAGCCCAGGGAATGGGACAAGAAAACGTCTTTATCTTCTAGTCTGTAAAGACTGAAAGAGGTCTTTGCCCCTACAAATGCACAGACATCAATGCAAGGCAACATGGATCTTGAGAAATCAAACATATATGACATCACAAAAGACACTGATAGCACTCCAGTAATGGACTTCACAAGCACACAGACAACATCATACTTGGTTTAAGAAGTTGAAAGTTCTACCTTTAAAATCAAGAAGACAACAGTGCTCACTCTTACCACACCCATTCAGCATAGTACTAGAAGTCCTAAGAAGAACAATAAAGCAAGAAAAAGAAATAAAAGAAGAAGTAAAACTGTCTCTGCAGATGACAAAATATTATACATAGAAAACTCTAAAGATAATACCAAAAAAATTAGAAGCAATGAATGAATTTAGTAAAGTTGCAGGATACAAAACCAACATACAAAAATTAGTTGCATTTCTATACATTAACAATAAAGTATCAGAAAGAGAAGAAAACAATCCCACTTACAATAACAAAAAACACAACAAAACAAAAAACAAATAACAACAATAAAATACTTAGGAATAAATTTAACCAAGGAGGCGAAAGATCTATAAAATTAAAACTATAAGGTAATAATAAAAGAACTGAAGAAGACACAGATAGGAAAATACCTGTGTACATGGACTGTAAGAATTAATATTGTTAAAATGTCCATACTACTCACAGCTATGTATGAATTTGTTGCAATTCCTATAAAAATTCCAGTTTTTACAGAAATAGGAAAAAAATCCAAAATTTGTATGGAACTAAGATAGACCCCAAATAGCCAAAGTACTCGTAAGAAAAAAGAATAAAGCTAGAAGTATCACACTTCCTGATTTCAAACTGTACTAGAAAGCTATAGTAACAAAAACCATATGATTCTAGCATAAAGACACATACCAATAAAACAGAATCAAGAGCCCAGAAATAAACCCAATAGCCCAGAAATAAACCCTCCCATGTACAGTCAACTAATATTGACAAAGGAGCCCAGATTACACAATAGAGAAAGGACAGTCTCTTCAATAAATGGTGTTGGGTATTTTCTATATGTAGAAATAGATATTCACATACCAAAAAAAAAGAAATTGAACTCTCATATTAGTCACAAAAATTAACATGAAATGGATTAAAAACTTAAATATAACACCTAAAACCACAAAACTACAAGAAAACAGAGGAAAAAATTTCCTTTACATTGATCTTGACAATGAGTTTTTACATATGACACCAAAAAGCACAAGCAACAAAAGCAAAAATAAACACGCAGAACTACATCAAACTAAAAATCTTCTACATAGCAAAAGACAATTGACAGAATGAAGAAATGACCTGTACAATGGGAGAAAATATTTGTGAACTATATATCAGATAAGAGGTTAATATCTAACATGTATAAAGAAGTCATAAAAATCAAAAACAACATTTTTAAAAATTGGACAAATACCCGAATACATTTTCACAAAGACATACAAATGGCTAATATGCATACTAGAAGAGTCTCAACATCAATAATCAGAGAAATGCAAATCTGAAACCACAATGAACTATTACCTCACATTTGTTAGAATGGTTATCAAGACAAGAGATAAGAGAAGATGGGAAGATGACAAAGTAGGAGGATGCTAAGCTCATCTCATCCCACAAATATAATGAGATAACACTAACATTGGTTTAAATAATTCAGAAAAGAAGACTGGCGGAACAAATTCTACAACTAAAGGTAGAGAGTAGGCTACATTGAAGCGGTTAGGAAGAGAGGAGATATGGCGAGAAACTAAATGGACTATGGGCTGTCCGCAAGGTCGAGAGTGCATCCAGACATAAAGAAAGGACCATCACACTGGAGAGTCCACATGAGGAAGATGAATAATATTTGGCTTGGAAAACCAGAGGGGCCAGATTTTGTGAGTTCTTACAACCAAAGTGACTTAAAGCCTGGAATTTTAAAAATCAGCTACTCAGTTCTGGAAGAACACAGAAGGCATAGGAAGCTGAGTCCTCACTCTTAAAGAGATAGCACTATAAACTGTCCACAGAGATAAAGCACAGAAGCAACAGTTTGAAAAATATCTGGGAAGAGTGGAGGGAGAGTTATTTTGCATGTCTGGATGGGTAGGGCTCACTAAGGGACTTCTCCAGGAACAAAGGAGATGGCAGGCACTATTTCTTTCCTCCATCTGCCTCCCCTAGTATGAATCTTGATGCATCAAGAGAAAAGAGAACAGTTACATACTAGAGAAAGCTCATAAGGCAATCTGCAGAGTTTTCGGCAGAAGTTCTGCTGGCCCAAAGGGAGTGACATGAAATAGTCAAAGTGCTGAAAGGAAAAAAATTGCAGCCCAAAATACTCTATCCAGAAAGGCTACCATTCAGAATACAATGAGAGATAATGAGTTTCCCATACAAAGAAAAGCTAAAGGAGTTCGTGACCATTAAACAAGACATACAAGAAATGTTAAAAGGGACCCTGAATAGAAATGAAAGACCATAAGTAAGAGCTAGAAAGGAAGGAAGCACAAAAACATTACAAAAAATAATTATTTTTTTTAAAAAGTATAGCTGTAAAACTTAGTCAATGAACTCACAAAAAAAAGCACGTAAATTATAAGACCATACCTATAATGTGGAGGAAGTAACAAGTAAACAATGGGTTCAAACTTTAGCAACCATCAACTTAATATAAACTAGTATATGCAGATGATGATATATGAAAACACAATGGTAACCTTATGGACACTGGTAAAAACCAATAAATATGCAAAAGATAAAGAGAAGTGTTGCAAAGATGGTGGAGGAGGGTCGCCTGGGTGGCCCAGTCAGTTAAAGCCTCTGCCTTTGGCTCAGGTCATGATCTCAGGGTCCTGAGATGGAGCCCTGCATTGGACTCTCTGCTCAGCAGGAAGCCTGCTTCCCCCCTCCCCCACCGCCCTGCCTGCCTCTCTGCCTACTTGTGATCTCTGTCTGTCAAATAAATAAATAAAATCTTCAAAAAAAAAAAAAAAGATGGTGGAGGAGTAGGAGACCCTATCTCAATCAGTCTCTTTAATTGAGCTACCAGACCATTCTGAACACCCAGGAAATCGACCTGTGATGTAAGAAGATATATTTGGATCTCTACAAACAGAGTATCTCAGGTTGTTGGTCTTGAGGTATGAAGGCGGGGTTGTGATTCTGCAGGCAGATATGAAAAGATAAACAGAAGCGGTCGGGGGGAGGCTCTGGATCCTATGCCACCAGAGCACAAAAGCCTCCCATGCTGGGGACCAGGCACAGACAGGTAGCAATGGGGAAAGGACTTGAGGTCACCCCCCAGACTGAAACCTGGAGCTACTGAGGCAAGCATGGGAACTGGGGCATCTGGTGGTTTAAAAAACACAAAGGGCAGAGACATGCTTGGATCTGGAAGCAACGGATGGGAGTGTTGCTATGGGGCACACAACCCAGAATGCTGCAGTTTTTAGCAGCACAGACAGAAACGGAGACAGTGTGCCCTGGAGAGCACACTGAAGAAAATCCTGCAATCTCTGTTCTGAGGCAGAGGTTTGGATATGGTCACTTTTGCTCTGACTCTCAGAAGAGACACGGAAAGCCACCAGGGAAAGCCGCCAGAGAAAAAAGCCTCCACCCCGCAAAAAACGGTTTTTACTGATCCCATCTCCCCTCTGAAAAGGGGCAGGGCAACTCTACCCAAACAGGGTTGCCTGAGTAACAGTGCAGCAGGCCCCTCCCTCAAAAGACAGGCTGAAAGTACAAGAGGCTGACAACCCTAAAGTCCCTATCAAACAGATGCATCTTGCTTGGGTTGTGGTCAATAACTTGGATTCTGTATATTCCCTCAACCACCCCTCAACAGAATGACTGAGAGGAGGAACACACAACACAAGAAAGACACTGGGACTGTAACCTCTGCCACAGAACTAATGGATATGGATATAAGCAAGATGTAAGAAATAGACTTCAGGGTAACAGTTATGATGATGATAGCTAGGATGGAGAAAACCATTAATGGCAATATAGATTAAGGGCAGAAACAAGAGCTGATCTGGCAGAATTTAAAAGATCTTATCTATGAGATCCCATCTAATCTAGATACTCTAACAGTTAGAGTAAATGAGACAGAAGAATGAAACAGCTAGAAGACAAACTGATAGAAAAGAAGAAACAGGAGGAAGCCTGGAATAAACAGCTTAATATCCATGGAAACAGAATTAGAGAAGTAATATCTCTTCTTAATTTTCTTCTAGAAACAATTTATAGTTTTCAGTGCACAATTCTTTTGCATCCTTGGTTAAATTTATTCCTAAATATTTTGGTCCTTTTCATGTTATTGTAAATGAAGTTGTTTTCTTAATTTCCTTTTCAGATTGTTTACTGTTAGTGTATAGTAAAAACAAATATTAATTTGTTGATTTTGTATCTTGCAGCTTTGCTAGATTCATTTATTACTTCCAACAATCTTGTGTGTGCAGAAGCATCAGGGTTTCTCCTTTATTCATGAAAGATAATTTCCTAAATAATTATATGCTGTTGAGTTTTTCTTCTAACACTTTAAATATTTTACTTGACTCTATTTTTTCTTCCATGGTTTCTAAATTAAAGTACACTGTAATTCTTATCCTTGTTCTTCTGTGGTGAGGCTGTTTCCTTCCTATAGCTTCCTTAAACATTTCTCTTTGCTTTGCTTATCTCCAGACATATGCCTACTGAAATTTTCTTTATTAAAAATTTATCTTGCTTCATGTTTTCTGAGATTCCTTGGTCTTCAATTTGGTTTCTGTTATTAAATCTGAAAAGTTCTCAGTCATCATTACTTTGAATATTGTTCTTCTATCTGTTCATTCTGCTCTTTCAGGTTGTTCAAAAACATTTATATTACACCTTCTGAAATTGTCACACAACTATTAATATTCTAATGTGTTTTTCTCCCATTATTTCTCTTTACATTTCCATTTGGGAAATTTCTATTGACCTGTTTTCAAACTTAGTGATTTTTTTCCTTCTTTGAGTCCAGTCTGTTAAAAAGCCCAGTCAGTGTATTCTTCATTTCTCTACAGTGTTTTTGATATCTGACATTTCCTTTAGAATCTTTCTCTTTAAAAAAAAAAAGATTTTATTTATTTCAGAGAGAGAGAGAGAGAGAGAGAGAGTGCATGAATGAGCATGAAGAGCAGCAGGAGAGGGACAAGCAGACTCCATGCTGAGCAAGGAGCCTGATACAGGGCTTGATCCCATGACCCTGAGATCATGACCTGAACTGAAATCAAGAGCCAGGTGCTTAACAAACTGAGCCACCTGGGCGCCCCTTGTTTTGAATTATTTCTTGGAATTTCCATCACTTTGTTTACATTACCCATTTTATATACATGTTTTCTACTTTTAGATATGTTTCATAGTGTATATATTAGAGCTCTTAGCATATTAAACTGTTATTTTAAATTCCTTGTCTAATAACTCCTTAATCTTTGTTATAGCTCAGTCTGGTTATGAAGCGTGCTTACCTGCTTAGATTGCATTTTATCTGAAATTTTCTGTTGAGAGCCAGGTATGTTGGTATAGGTTAATAAAAACTGAGGTCAATGGTCTTTAGCATGAGCATTTATGTTAATTTTTCTAGGTCTATCTGATTTTTTATGTAGTTATTTATGCCAGAGACATCAAATATCTCTATTGTCTTTGCTTTTTTCACCATTCTTGACTTTATATTTCTCTGTTACTCTGCAGAAAGAGCCTACGTCTATCACTATCCAGAGCCTGGTTAGTGCTGTGATAAGGTATGGGGTTGGGGGAGTGTTAAGTAATACTGTGATTAAATTTCAGTCTTTTAATAGTTCTGTGTGTCTGAGGTATGATCTTCACAAGTGTTTCTCCAGTGGTATAGTCTTTTCCCCCACTTTGTAAGAAGGAAACTAAAGGGAGGTAAAGTTGGAGCACTGCCCTTCTCTTAGTTGGGATAAGGTTCTGGCAGTCTTTCCCCCCAGGAAATTAGATCTTTGTTATAGAATATACCCTGAGTGCATTTTACAATGATTATTCTTTTCCTTCCCTTTCCAGAGCCCTGAAGATATCATTCTCAGATCTTTACCATGAGAACCTAGTATACTTCTCAGAGGTAAAAACCCTTGAAAATATGGGGGTTCCAGTAACACCTTGGCCTCCATGAGATTCCTTCATGATAGTCCACACTCAGTATCCAACAATTTGAGAAAATTACCTTTTGAGTGTTCCTACCAGTTTATGTCTCCAGCAGCTTCTGTACCAGCTGTGACTTTCTAGATTTGTTTTTCTTTCCAGATTTGGGGTTAGAGACTTTCCCTGTAACCTCAGTTCTCCAATAGGTCCAGGAAAGGTTAATTTTAAGTCTAATGAACACTTGATTATTGTAAGGATGGGAGTGATGATTTCTAAGACATTTGTAAGCAGAAGTTAAAATCAGATAGGCCATAAGACAAGCCTCAATAAATCAAGGATTGAAACATATAAATTGTGTTCTCTGACCACAATGGAGTGAAATTCAAAATCAGTAAGAAATTCGGGAAATTCAAAAATATATGGAAATTACACAGCATACCCATATATAACCAATAGGTCAAAGATGTCACAAGGAAAATTAAAAAGTAATTTGAGAATGAGTGAAAATGAAAACAGTATAATAAGGGATAAAAGGGAATACAACTAAAGCAGTTCTGATATTGAAATTAATAGCTGTAAGCATCTATACAAAAGATCTCAATGCAATAATCTAACATTCCAATATGAGAAACTACAGAAGTAAAATAAACTAGAGCCAGACAGTCAAAAGAAAGGAGATGATAAAAATGTGTATGTAAACATAGAATAGAGAAATAAAGAGAATCAATGAAACCAAAATTTGATTCCTTCAAAAAAAATCAATAAAATTTATAAATATTTAGATAGATCAACTAAGAGTAAAAGAAAGAATACTCAAATAATTAAAGTTAGTAAAAAAAATTGGACAAACCCCAAAGATTAAAAAAGAGCATAAGGGGATACTTTAAATAATTATATGCCAAAAAAATTAGGTAATTGATATTAAATGAAGACATTCCTAGAAAGTCACAAACTATTGAAACTGACTTGAAAAGAAGTAAAAAAATGTAAATAGACCTTTAAAAAGATTAATTTAGTAATCAAATAACTACTCAGAATGAAAAGCACAGGGACAGATGGCTTCACTGGTGAATTCTACCAAACAATTAAGATTTATACTTGTTCTTCATTAATTCTTCCAAAAATCAGAAGAGGAAACACTTTGAAACTTTACTCTATTAAGCCAGTATTATCTTGATACCAGAAAAAAAGACATCACAAAGACAAAAAACTAAAAATCATAATTTATTAATATAGACACAAAGATCCTCAACAAAATAGAAGCTAACTGAAACCAGCAAGATGTAGTAAGAATCATTTATCATGACCTGGTGAGATTTACCCCAGGAATGCAAGATTGTTTTAACATTGGAAAATCAATCAATATACCATATCTATAGAACAAAAATAACTTGGTCATCTCAGAAGATGCACAAAAAGAATTTGAGAAAATATCTTCAAAAAACTCTCCATGAATTAGTAATAGAAGGAGATTTCTTCAGTCTTATAAAGCACATATACAAAAACCAACTGCTAACATCATACTAGTGAAACAGTGAATGCTTCTCTGATTTCAGGAAGACAAAAATGCCTGCTCCTGCCACTCCTATTTAACAATGTATTGGAGTTTTTACCCAGGATATTTAGGCAAGAAAAATAAATAAAAGACATTCAGATTAGAGAGAAAGAACTAAAGCTATTTGTAGTTGACAAGATCTTGCACATACACAATCCTAAAAAACATACCAAAAATCAGTAGGACTAATAAAGGAGTTCAGCAAGGCTTCAGTTTACAAAACTCACATACAAAAATCAACTATGTTTCTGTATACTAACAATATCTAAAAGTGAAATAAAATATTCAGGAATAAAATACCCAAAAGAAGTACAAAATTTATATTCTAAAAACTAAAAACTATAAAAACTATAAAACTATAAACTATAAAACACCATCAAAAAATTTAAGAACTAGTATGTGGAAAGACATCCCATATTCATAGATCAAAACTATTGTTAGAGTGGCAAATTGATCTTCAAAATCAGTGCAAATCCCATCAAATTCCCAGCTGGAATTTTTTTTTTTTTACAGAAATTGAAAAGCTAATCCTAAACTTTATATGAACATTCTAGAGACCCAAAATGCCTAAATGATCTCGAAAAAGAATAGAATCAGAAGACTCAAGTTTCCCAACTTCAAGATGTAAAGAAAGCTACAGTAATCAAAACAATGATATCTAATATTCTATTGGATAGGGACAGACATATAAATAAGTGCAACAGAACTAAGGTTCTTGAAATCATTACATATTTAGCAAGTTGATTTTCAATAAGGATATCAAAACAATTAAATGGGGATAGAATTTTTTTTCAGGAATTAGTGCTACAACTGAATATCTACATGCAATAAAATAAATATAGATCCCTCCTTTACACCATATTAAAAAATTAACTCAAAATGAATCATAGTCTTAAATGTAAAAACTAAAATCATAAAACTATTAGAGGAAAATGGGAGTAAATTTTTGTGACCTTAATTTAGGCAATGACTTCTTAGATATTACATCAAAAACATAAAAAAAATTACACACACACATACACACACACACTGAATTTCATAAAAATCAAAAACCTTTGTGTTTTAAAAAAATACCATCAAGAAAATGAAAAGACAATCCAAAAAAAAGATTAGAAGAAAATACTTACATATCATAAATCTGATACAGGACTTGTATCCAGAATTTTTAAACAAATATTACAAGTTAAAAAATGAAAAAAATTAAAAATAGGAAAGGAATTTGAAAAAATATTTCTCCAAAGAAGATATACAAATTACTAACAAATACATAAAAAGATGCTCATCATCACTAATCATTAGGGAAGTGCCAATAAAGAGCAATTCATAAGATACCACTTCATATCTAATAAGTATGGTTATAATAAAAAAGACAGATAACTAATGTTGGAAAATGTTCCATATCCATATGGAAGATATGGAAGATATGGAGAAATTGACCTAATATATTGCTGGTGGGAAGGTAAAACCATTTAACCTCTTTGGAGCACAATACAGAATTTTCTCAAAATGTAAAATACTGTTACCATATAATGCAGCAATTTTTCTTCTGAGTGTATACCCAAGACAATTTTTCTTCTGAGAGTACACCCAAGAAAATTAAAATATGTCCACACAAAAATCTGTATACAAAAGTTCACACAGTATGTATAACAACCAGAAAGTAAAAATAATCTAAATGTCTATCAATTTAACAAATAAAATAAAAAGCAACTGGGTAAATGAGTTGTTATATCCATACAATGGAATATTATTTGTACTAAGTTAATGAAGCCAGTCACAAAAGACCACATATTATGTGATTCCATTATATGATATGTCCAGAATAGAAAAATCTATAGAGATAGAAATTAGGCTGGAGCTAGCCTGGGACTGGAGGACAGAGGGAAAATAAGGAGTAACTGCTAATAGTTACAGGGTTTCTTTTTGGGCTGATATGTTTTAAGAGTTATTGTGGTGATTATTGCACAGTTCTAAGAACATAGTAAAAAAACCATTGAATTTGGAGACAAGGAGTCAAGATGGTGGAGGAGTAGCAGGCTGAGATGACATCAGGTAGCAGAAGATAAGCTAGATAGTTTAGCAAACCATTCTGAACACCTACAAATCCAACAGGAGATTGGAGAGAAGAGCAGCAATTCTAGAAACAGAAAATCGACCACGTTCAAAAGGTAGAACATGCAGAGAAGTGAATCTGAAGTGACGGGAAGATAGACTGTGGGGGGAGAGGCTGGCTCCCGGCAAGCGGCAGAGCAATGGAGCACAAAATCAGAGCTTTTAAAAGTCTGCTCCACTGAGGGACATCACTCCAGAGGCTAAGCTGGGTGGAACCCTTGCAGGGACAGCATGGTCTCAGGGACCACGGGGTCACAGAAGGATTGGAGGTGTCTGAGTATCACAGAGCTCACAGGTATTAGAGACGGGAAGCCAGATACAGAGACAGAGCCAAGGAGTGAGCTCTTAACTCGGGGTTACCTTAAACTGTGATCCGTGGCAGTCATGCCACTGCTCTTTGAAAAAGGACCCCACAAGTGGCAGATCCAGGGAGAACCCCTTGGAAGAGCAGCAGGGACCTGCTGGGTTTGAAGACTCCAGGCAGGGCTGTGTGCCAGAGACAGAGACAATCGGTCACAGGCCAGGTGAGCTCGGTGTGCAGCCAGAGGCCAGCGAGACGGGAATGATTGAATGCTTTTCTCTGAGAGTGCACTGAGGAGTGGGCACTGAGTTCTTGGCTACTCCAGACTGGAGATTGGGAGGCCACCATTTTTATTCCTGTCCTCTAGAACTCTACAGAAAGTGTTCAGGGGACAAAAGCTCCCGAGTGTGAACCCCAGGAGATTATTTAGCCCAGCCCCTGATGAGGGGCGGTGAAATTCCGCCTCGGGCAAAGACACTTGAGAATCACTACAATAGACCCCTACCCCAGAAGATCAGCAAGAAATCCAGCTAAGGCCAAGCTCACTTATCAAGGAGAATAGCGGAATTCCAGAGGAGAAGAAAGCAAAGCATGGAATTCATGGCTTTCTCCCCATGATTCTTTAGTCTTACAAAGTTAATTAATTTTTTTTATTTTAGTTTTTCTCTTCTTCTAATTTTTCTTAACTTTTACTCTTTCCTCTTTTAACTTTTTTAAAAACTAGTTTATCTTAACAATGCCCTTCCAAAAAAAAAAAAAAAAATCTTTTTGGGGCATCTGGGTGGCTCAGTGGGATAAAGCCTCTGCTTTGTCACAGGTCATGAACCCAGGGTCCTGGGATTGAGCCCCACATCGGGTTCTCTGCTCAGCAGGAAGCCTGCTTCCCCCTCTCTCTCTCTGCCTGCCTCTCTCCCTACTTGTGATCTCTGTCTGACAAATAAAAAAACAAATCTTTTTAAGCTTTCATTATTATGGTCATATTTTATCCTTCATTGTATCTAACTTTATTTTTTGTATACACGTAGGGTTTTTTCTTCTAAAAAAATTTGGGATACAACTTCTTCTAATAGATCAAAATATACCCTAAATCTAAAACAGGGCTTTGTTCTAGTATCCAGCCTGAGCAAATTCTCTCCACTTTCTTTTTCTTTCTTTTCCTGACCAACTTATCAACTCCTTTTTTAGAATTTTTTAAAAATTTTCATCTTTACAGTCATATTCCATCCCTTCATTGTATTTACCCTTATTTTTGTACATATATATGTAAGTTATTCTTTCTTTAAAATTTTGGGAGGTAGTTTCTTCTAAGAGACCAAAATATGCTCAAAATTAAGTGGGTGGCTCTGTTCTACTCACCAGTCTAATATATATATTTTCTTTTTTTCTTTTCTTGTTTTTTTTATTTTTTTGAACTTCTTTTTACCCCCTTTCTTCTCCCCACGATTTGGGGTCCCTTCTGATTTGGTTAATGCCCATTTTCTGGGGCCTTTCCCATTCTTTTTGTGTTTTATTCTCTCCTTCATATATTCTTATCTGGATAAAACGACAAGGTAGAAAAACTCACCACAAAAAGAAAAAGAACAAGAGGCAGTACCGAAGGCTAGGGACCTAATCAATACGGACATTGGTAATACGTCAGATCTAGAGTTTAGAATGACGATCTTCAAGGTGCTAGCAGGGCTTAAAAAAGGCATGGAAGATATAGAGAAACCATGTCTGGAGAAATAAAAGCCCTTTCTGGAGAAACAAAATAACTAAATTATAACCAAGCTGAAATCAAAAAAGGTATTAATGAGGTGCAATCAAAAATGGAGACTCTTACTGCTATGATAAATGAAGCAGAAGAGAGGATTAGTGATATAGAAGACGAAATGATGGAGAATAAAGAAGCTGAGCAAAGAGAGATAAACAACTACTGGACCACGAGGGGAGAATTTGAGAGATAAGTGATACCAAAAGATGAAACAACATTAGAATTGGGATTCCAGAAAAAGAATAAAGAGAGAGGGGAGCAGAAGGTATATAGGAGCAAATTATTGTAGAGAATCTCCCTAATATGGCAAAGGGAACAAGCATCAAAATCCAGGAGATGCAGAAAACCCCCCTCAAAATAAAAAATAGGTCCACACTCCATCATCTAATAGTAAAACTTGCAAGTCTTAGTGACAAAGAGAAAATCCTGAAAGCAGCCTGGGACAAGAAGTCTGTAACATACAATGGTAAAAATATTAGATTGGCAGCAGACTTATTCACAGAGACCTGGCAGGCCAGACAGAACTGGCATGATACATTCAGAGCACTAAATGAGAAAAACATGCAGGCAAGAATACTATAACCAGCTAGGCTATCATTGAAAATAGAAGGAGAGATGAAAAAGCTTCCAGGACAAACAAAAGCTAAAAGAATCTGTAAACACCAAACCAGCCCTACAGGAAATATTGAAAGCAGTCCATGAAGCAAAGAGAGAGCCTAAAAAATAGTAGACCAGAAAGGAACAGAGATATACAGTAACAGTCACCTTACAGACAATACAATGGCACTAAATTAATATCTCTCAATAGTTACCCTGAATGTTAATGGGCTAAATGCCCCAATCAAAAGACACAGGGTATCAGAATAGATAAAAAAACAAAACCCATCAATATGCTGTCTACAAGAAACTCATTTTAGACCCAAAGTCACCTCCAGATTTAAAGTGAGGGGGTGGAAAACAATTTACCATGCTAATGGACATCAAAAGAAAGCTGGGGTGGCAATCCTTATATCAGATAAATTAGATTTTAAGCCAAAGATTATAATAAGAGATAAGGAAGGACACTATATCATACTCAGAGGGTCTGTCCAACGAGATCTAACAATTGTAAATATCTATGCCCCTAACATGGGAGCAGCCAACTATATAAACCAATTAATAACTAGATCAAAGAAACACTTTGACAATAATACAATAATAGCAGGGAACTTTAATACCTTCCTCACTGAAATGGACAGATCATCTAAGCAAAAGATCAACAAGGAAATAAAGGCCTTAAATGACACACTGGACCAGATGGACATCATAGATATGTTCAGAACATTCCATCTGAAAGCAACAGAATACACATTCTTCTCTAGTGCACATTGAACATCCTCCAGAATAGATCACATCCTGGGTCACAAATCAGGTCTCAACCAGTACCAAAAGACTGGGATCATTCCCTGCATATTTTCAGACCAAAATGCTCTGAAGCTAGAACTCAATCACAAGAGGAAATTTGGAGAGAACTCAAATACATGGAGGCTAAAGAGCATCCTACTAAAGAATGAATGGGTCAACCAGGAAATTAAAGAAGAATTGAAAAAAATTCATGCAAACAAATGAAAATAAAAACACAACTGTTCGAAATCTGTAGGACACAGCAAAGGCAATTCTGAGAGGAAAATATATAGCAATACAACACTTTCTCAAGGAACAAGAAAGGTCTCAAGTACACAACCTAACCCTATACCTAAAGGAGCTGGAGAAAGAACAGCAAACAAAGCCTAAACCCAGCAGAAGAAGAGAAATAATAAAGATCAGAGCAGAAATCAATGAAATAGAAACCAAAAGAACAGTAGAACAAATCAACGAAAGTAGGAGCTGGTTCTTTGAAAGAATTAATAAGATTGATAAACCCCTGGCCAGAGTTATCAAAAGGAAAAGAGGAAGGACCCAAATTCATAAAATCATGAATGAAAGAGGAGAGATCTCAACCAACACCAAAGAAATACAAACGATTATAAGAACATATTATGAGCGACTATACACCAGCAAATTAGACAATCTGGAAGAAAAGGATGCATTCCTTGAGACATATAAACTAGTCTCTACTGCACTGAACTGAACCACAACTGAACCAGGAAGAAATAGAAAACCTGAAAAGACCTATAACCAGTAGGAGATTGAAGCAGTCATCAAAAAATCTCCCAAAAAACAAGAGCCTAGGGCCAGATGGCTTCCCAAGGAAATTCTACCAAACATTTAAAGAAGAATTAATTCCCATTCTCCTGAAATTGCTCCAAAAAATAGAAATGGAAGGAAAACTTCCAAACTCATTTTATGAGGCCAGCAATACCTTGATCCCAAAACCAAACAAAGACCCCATCAAAAAAGAGAATTACAGACCAATATCCTGGATGAATGCAAATGCAAAAATTCTCACCAAAATATTAACCAATGGAATCCAACAGTACATTAAAAGGATTATTCACCATGACCACATGGGATTTATTCCTGGGCTGCAAGGATGATTCAACATCTGCCAATCAATCAATGTGATACAACACATTAATAAAAGAAAGAACAAGAACCATATGATACTCTCAATAGATGCCGAAAAAGCTATTGACAAGGTACAGCATCCTTTCTTGATCAAAACTTCTCACAGTGTAGGCATAGAGGGTACATACCTCAATATCATCAAAGCCATCTACGAAAAACCCACAGCAAATATCATTCTCAATGGGGAGAAACTGAGAGCTTTTCTGCTAAGGTCAGGAACAAAGCAGGGATGTCCACTATCACCACTGCTATTCAACATAGTACTGGAAGTCCTCGCCTCAGCAATCAGACAACAAAAAGAAATAAAAGGCATCCAAATTGGCAAAGAGGAAGACAAACTCTCACTCTTTGCAGATGATAAGATACTTTATGCAGAAAACCCAAAAGACTCCACTCCAAAACTGCTAGAACTCATACAGGAATTCAGTAAAGTGTCAGGATATAGAAGAATGAGAAATTAAGGAGTCGATCCCATTTACAATTGCATCCCAAATCATAAGATACCTAGGAATATACATAACCAAAGAGGCAAAGAATCCATACTCAGAAAACTATAGAATACTCATGAAAGAAATTGAGGAAGACACAAAGAAATGGAAAAATGTTCTAGTCTCATGGATTGGAAGAACAAATATTGTGAAAATGTCTACGCTACCTAGAGCAACCCACACATTTAATGCAATCCCTATCAAAATACCATCAACTTTCTTCAAAGAAATGGAACAAATAATCCTAAAATTTATATGGAACCAGAGAAGACCCTGAATAGCCAGAGGAATGTTGAAAAAGAAAGCCAAAGTTGGTGGCATCATAATTCCAGCCTTTAAGCTCCTTTACAAAGCTGTCATCATCAAAACAGGATGGTACTGGCATAAAAACAGACACATAGATCAATAGAACAGAATAGAGAACCCAGAAATGGACCCTCAACTCTATGGTCAACTAATCTTCGACAAAACACGAAAGAACATCCAATGGAAAAAAGACAGTCTCTTCAATAATGGTGTTGGGGAAATTGGACAGCCACAGACAGAAGAATGAAACTGAACCATTTCCTTACACCACATGCAAAAATAGACTAAAAATGGATGAAAGACCTCAATGTGAGAAAGAAATCCATCAAAATCCTTGAGGAGAACACAGGCAGCAACCTCCTTGACTTCAGCCACAGCAACTTCTTCCTAGAAACATCACCAAAGGCAAGGGAAGCAAGGGCAAAAATGAACTATTGGGACTTCATCAAGATCAAAAGCTTTTGCACAGCCAAGGAAACAGTCAACAGTACCAAAAGACAACTGACAGAATGGGAGAAGATACTCGCAAATGACATATCAGATAAAGGGCTAGTATCCAAAATCTATAAAGAACTTATCAAACTCAACACCCAAAGAACAAATAATCCAATCAAGAAATGGGCAGAGGACATGACAGACATTTCTGCAAAGAAGACATCCAGATGGCCAACAATCACATGAAAGAGTGTTCCACATCACTCGGCATCAGAGAAATACAAATCAAAACCACAATGAAATACTACCTCACACCAGTCAGGAAGGCTATAATAAACAAGTCAGGAAATGACAGATGCTGGTGAGGATGCGAAGAAAGGGGAACACTCTTACCCTGTTGGTGGGAATGCAAGCTGGTGCAGCCACTCTGGAAAACAGCGTGGAAGTTCCTCAAAAGTTGAATATAGAGCTACCCTATGACCCAGCAATCACACTACGGGGTATTTACCCTAAAGATACAAATGTAGTGATCCGAAGGAGCACATGCTCCTGAATGTTTATAGAAGCAATGTCCACAATAGCCAAACTATGGAAAAAACCTAAATGTCCATCAACAGATGAATGGACAAAGAAGAGGTGGTATATATATACAATAGGATACTATGCAGTCATGAAAAGAAATGAATTCTTGCCATTTGCAACAATGTGGATGGAACTAGAGGGTATTGTGCTAAGTGAAAGAAGTCAATCAGAGAAAGACAATTATCATATGATCTCTCTGATATGAGGAATTTGAGAGGCAAAGTAGGGTCATGGGGGTAGTGAGGGAAAAAGTGAAACAAGATGGGATTCAGAGGGAGACTCAATCTCACAAAATAAACTGAGGGTTCCTGGGGAGTGGGGGGGTAGGGATAGGGTAGCTGGGTTATGGGCATTGTGGAGGGTGTGTGCTATGGTGAGTGCTATGAAATGGATAAGCCTGATGATTCATAGACCTCTACCCCTGAGGCAAATAATACATTATATGTTAATAAAAAATTAACTCAAAATGGATTAAAGACTTGAAATAGAAAACCTGAAACCATAAAACTCCTGGAAGAAAATAAAGGCAGTAATTAGCTCCTAGACATTGGTCTTGGCAATGATTTTTTGGATACAATACCAGGACAAAAATAAACAAGTAGGAGTACATCAAACTAAAAACTTCTGTACAGCAAAGGAAACCAACAACAAAATAAATGGGAGAAAATATTTATAAATTACATATGTAATAAGGGGTCAATATCCAAAATATATAAAGAACTCATACAACTCAGTAACAAGATAAAAAACAATTACATTAAAAAGTGGGCAGAGGGGGTGCCTGGGTGGCTCAGTGGGTTAAGTCTCTGCCTTCGGCTCAGGTCATGATCCCAGCGTCCTGGGATCAAGCCCCATATCGGGCTCCATACTCGGCAGAAGCCTGCTTCTCCCTCTCCCACTCCCCCTGCTTGTATTCCCTCTCTCGCTGTGTCTCTCTCTGTCAAATAAATAAATAAAATATTTTTAAAAATTTTAAAAAATAAAAAACGGGCAGAGAATTTGAAACGACATTTTTCAAAGGCCTACACGTGGCCTACTGGTACATGAAAATTTGCTAGGCATCACTAATTATCAGAGAAATGCAAACCAGTACCACAGTGAGATATCAACTCATACCTGTTAGAATGGCTATTACCAAAAAGGCAAGAAATAACAAGTGTAGGATATGGAGAGAAGGGAACTCTTGTACACTATTAGTGTGACTATAAATTAGTACAGTTACAATGGAAAACAGTATGGAGTTTTCTCAAGGAATTAATACTAGAACTTCCATATGATTCAGCACTTCTACTTCTAGGTATTTATCCAAAGGAATTAAAGAAAGGACATCAATAGTTATGTCAGAGACACTAAAAATATGCCAATGAACTGGACAATATGAGCTTTCACAATCATTACTCACTTCAAAGAAACCAAATTTATTTGATCATATTCCACTTACCTGAATATTTAAGGAAATGTAATTGGTATTAATGTAACAAATAATAAAACAAAAATTAAGGATACATTCGTATAGCACCTGTTCTTGTCCCAATAGCCAAGATTTTCTGAACTGGATCAAAGGCTAATGCTGTGGGCTGATAAGGGAAACCATGCCGAACTGTCTGAAAGAGAGCAGATAGTAAAAACAGTGATCAAGGAAATAAAAATTAATACAATTAAAACTAAAAGATACCATTGTCCAACTACCATAATGAGTAAAATAATTATTTTTAATTAAAAAAATTACTACTACCAAATGTTGGTAGGAATATAAAATGACACAAACACTTTGGAAAATTTCCTTGCCATTTTCTCTAACACTATCTGTCCTATGACTTATAAATTTCACTCTTAGGTATGCATCCCAGAAAATAACATATGGCCACATAATAATCTGTATAAGTATGTCCCTAATAGCTATATACTTAACAACCTAGAAACAGTCCAGCTCTCCAACAAGAGAATCAAAACCAAAAATGTGCTATACTCATACAATAAATTACCACTCACCAGTTGAAATATGATAAATGCTAATGATAGATGCAACATGGATGATTCTCAAAAATGTTATGCTAAATAAAAGAAGTAATATACAAAACAGTGCATACAGTATAATTATATTAGAATTTGAACAAGCAAAACTAACCTATGATGAAAAAGAAAATCACAGCAGTGGTTGACTTGAGGAGAACTCACTGAAAGGGAGTATGAGTAAAGGCAATATTCTTTATTTTAATAAAGGTGGATTACACAAGTGTACACACTGGTTAAAAACTCATCTAATTGTACAATAAAATTTATGATTTTTCTGTGTGTAAACTAAGTGTCAAAAAAAGATAAGAAAATAGTATTATAAACAAATATTGAACTCCAGTTAATGATACGCATATTGAGTTTTTTTTTCATATTGAGTTTTTAAGAGGTAAAGTCTACTGACATCTGCAACTTAATTCAAAATGCATCCATAGAAGTATTATGGTTCATAGATGGATAGACATACATTATAAAGTAAATATAGCAAAATGATAATTGTAAAATCTACATTCTGAGTATGTATGTGTATGTGTGTGTATACACATAGATACATGAATGCTCATAGTATAACTTTTCAACTCCTCTGTGTGTTTGAAAGCTTTCATAGTCATACAATGGGGAAAAAAAAAGAAAAATATAAAGAGTTAATAATATCATAAAGCTGACAAGACTAACAAGAATATGTAATAATATACAGGAATTAATTTCAACATGAAATATAACTTTTCAAAGAAATAGGGGACTCACATAGGTCAGAAAAAAAGTAGATTCTGGAAGGAGCTGGGGAACATAGCAGGGTAGAAAGACCCTGAGCTCACACCATCTATGTTTATAACTTGGTATCATTCACATCCAAGTAGATTAAACCCTCCAATCTGAAGAAGGGCAAAACAAACTCCACAACTAAAAACAGAGAAAAAGCTGCATCTGAAAGTTTAGGAAAGACAAAAAGGCAGAGGAAGCTGCCTGCAGGAGGAGGGAAACTAGCATATGCAGAGGGCAGAAAAATGGTCCCTAGGACCAGCATACAAGGGGGAAGACTAATCCTCATGTTTGACTTTGAAAATGAGAAGGGCTGAATTCCATGAGTTTGTATAACTTGGAGCCTGGAACTTTAAAAGTCAGCTGATGCAGCACTGGGCTAGCCACAAAGGCAAGTGATAGCCGGGTCACTGCCGTTAAAGAGACAACAGCCTACCTGGACAGGAAGCACAAAAATGGCAATTTACACAACACCAGGGGCTAATGGGAGACAGATTTATTCATACTGATTCAGAATGTGTTCAGCAACTTCTCTGAAAAAGAGGGAGCTGGCAGGCACCATTTTCCTCCCCTATTCCCCAGCATAAACAGAGGGTCATCTACAGCAGTCAGGTTACACAGGCATTTGCTACCTAAACTGCTAGCAGTATGCCATGAGTTCCTCTAAGGACTCACCTATTCCAAGCCAGCTAGCTTTGGCCCTGGGCTCAGTGCCAATTTTGTGAAAGCTGCCAATGTGCCCACTGCAGCCACTGCTGCACACTGCACCCAGCCAGTGCATAGTCCCCGGCCATGTGCCCCCAGCCACCAGGGGGAATACAGCCCTCAGTTTCCACAGAACTTCAGGGGATCTGGCATAGGACTAGCGGCCCTGCACAAATTTGCTAACAGTGTTGCCCCATTCACAAATTCTCTCAAAGCCACAACCCCTCAGAGTTGGCCTGCCTAGGTCCCACCAACACCACCGAGAGCAAGTACAGCGATAATAGGCAAAGCATCAGTCTGACAACTGCACTGAAAAGAAAAGCAACTCAGACACAAAATCAGGACATAAGCAACACACATAAGATACTCTCCTGAAGTGACAGATTCTGGTGAACAGGGAACAATACACACCAGGGCACTGTAGGACTTCTTCTTCATAAAGTCACTTTGGTTCAAAAACAGAGAACATTGCCAATTTTCTTAACACAGAGAAACAAACACAGGAAGGAAAAAAAAATGAGAAAGAGAAATTTATCCCAAATGGAAGAAGAGGACAAGGCCACACCCAGAGGTCTAAGCAAAACAGATCTAAATAAAATGCCTCAAAGAGAATTTAAAGCAATGAATCACAGATACTCCTGGACTTGAGGAAAGAGTAGAAGACATGAGTGAGACCCCTAACACAGAGAGATAAGGAATAGCACAGCAGAGATAAAAGGCTCAATAAACAAAATGAAAAACATGCTTAATGGAATGAATAGCAAAAGAACCAAAGGAATGAATTAGTGACCTAGACAACAGAGTAATGGAAAGTAATCAAGTTGAACAAAAGATAGAAAAAGGAATTGTGCAAAATGAGACTAGACTTATGGAATTCAAGAACTCCATCAAAAGTAATAACATTCATATTATATGAGTCTCAGAGCAAAGAGAGAGAAAAAACGGGGACAGAAAATTTATTTAAAGAAATAAAAGCTGAAAACTCCCCTAAACTGGGGAAGGAAACAGATATCCAGATCCAGAAGCACAGAGAACTCCCATAAAAATCAAAAAAGGAAGTCCACAAGAGTGCCTAAATGGCACAGTTAGTTAAATGTCTAGGTGTCTAGCTCTTGATTTTGGCTCAGATCATAATCTCAGGGTTGTGAGATTGAGCCCCATGTCAGGCTCCACATTGGGCATGGAGCCTGCTTAGGATTCTCTCTCTCCCTCTTTCCCTCCCCAACATTCATATTCTCTCTCTCTCTCAAAAAAAAAAAAAAAAAAAAAAAAGGAGGCTAAAAGCAGCAAGACAAAAGAAAATAGTAATGTACAAGGGAAAACCCACAGAGCTAGCAAGAGATTTTTCACCAAACACTTTGCAATCCAAAAGGGAGAAGCATGATATATTCAAAGTGCTGAATGGGAGAAATCTACACCTAAGAATACTCTATTGCAAGGGTATCATTCAGAATAGGAGAGAATAAGAGTTTTCCAGACAAACAAAAAAACTAAAGGAGTTCATGTCCACTAAACCAGCCCTGCAAGAAGTATTAAAGGGGACTGTGAGTGGAAAAGGAAGATCAAAACTGACAGTATGGGGATGCCTGGGTGGCTCAGAGGGTTAAGCCTCTGCCTTCAGCTCGGGTCATGATCTCAGGTCCTGGGATCGGGCCCTGCGTCGGGCTCTCTGCTCGGCAGAGAGCTTGCTTCCCTTTCTCTCTCTGCCTGCCTCTCTGCCTACTTGTGATCTCTCTCTGTGTCAAATAAATAAATAAAATCTTTAAAAAAAAAAAAAACTGACAGTATGATGGCAGGAAACACAAAAGCAATAAAAATGAACATTTCTGTAAAAAATCAGTCAATAAACTCACAAAATAAAAGGATACAAAATATAACATCATATATGTAAAACATGGGGATAAGAATAGTAAATAATAGGTTCAAACTTAAATGACCATCAACTTAATATAGACTGCTATACATAGAAAGGCTATACACAAACCTTATGGTAACCATGTATCAAAAACAACAAGTAAATGTGCAAAAATTAAAAGGAAGTAATCCAAATATATCACTAAAGAAAATCAGCAAAACATGAAAGACAGAAAGACAAGGATCAAAAAAATCTTTAGAAACAGCCATAAAACAAAAAGTAAAATGATAATAAATACATATCTATCAATAATAACTCAGAGTAAATGGACTAATAAATGTTCCATTTATGAAATGGATAAAAACAACAATGGATAAAAACAATAAGACACATCTATATGCCGCCTATAAGAGACTTGTTCCAGACCTAAAGACACCTGCAAATTGAAAGTAAGGGTATGGAGAAATATCTATCATACAAATGGATGTCAAAAGAAAACTGGAGTACCAGTACTTACATTAGGCAAAATAGACTTTAAAACAAAGACTGAAAAGAGACAAAAAGGACACTATCATTATAAAGAGGACAAACCAACAAGAAGATCTAACAATTGTAAATATTTATATACCCAAAATAAGACCACCCAAATACATAATGGAAATGTATTAACAAAAAGTTAATAACAAACACATAAAGGAACTCATTGATAATATAATAATAGTAGAGGAACTCAAAACCCCAGTTAGAGATCATCTAACCAGAAGATCAACAAGGAAACAATGGTTTTGAATGACACTCTGGATCAGATGGACTTAACAGATTTATTCAGAACATTACTCCCTAAAACAACAGAATACACAATCTTTCCAAGTGCACATGGGACATTCTCCAGAATAAATCACATATTAGCCCACACAACCAGCCTCAAAAAATTCAAGAAAACTGAAGTCATACCAGGCATCTTTTCTGCCCACAACACTATGAAACTAGAAAAATCTGGAAAGATCACAAATACATAGAGGTTAAATAACATGTAACTAGAAAATGAATGGGTCCACCAGGAAATAAAAGAAGAAATTTTAAAGTACATGGAAACAAATGAAAATACAACAATCCAAAAACTTTGGGATGCAGCAAAAGTGGCTATAGAGGGAAGTTTATAGCAATACCACCTACTTAAACAAGAAAAGTCTCAAACAACGTAAACTTATGCCTAAGGAGCTAGAAAAAGAATGATAAACAAAACCCAAAACCAGCAGAAGAAAGGATTAGAGTGGAAATAAATGATACAGAAGTTTGAAAAAACAATAGAACAGATCAATGACATCAGGAGCTTGTTCTTTGGATAAATCAATAAAATTATTAAACCTCTAACCACATATATCAAGATAAGGAGACTCAAATAGGATCACAAATGAAAGACGAGACTGAATAACCAATACCACAGAAATGCAAACAATTATAAGAGAATATTATGATAAACTATATGCCAACAGGTTGGACAACCAAGAAAAAATGGATACATTCCTAGAAAAATATAAACTACCAAAACTGAAACAGGAAGAAACAGAAAATTCAAACAAACCAATAACCAGTAAATAAACTGAATCAGTAATCAAAAAACTCCCAACAAACAGAAGTTCAGGGCCAGATGGCTTAACAGGTGAATTCTACCAAGCATTTAAAGAGGAGTTAACACCTGTCCTTCTCAAACTATTCCAAGAAGTAGAAGAGGAAGGAAAACTTCCAAATTTATTTTATGAGGCCAGCATTACTCTAATACCAAAGTAGATAAAGACTTCACTGAAAGGCGAACTACAGTCCAATATCCCTGATGAACACGGATGCAGAAATTCTCAATAAAATACTAGTAGGCCAAATCTGACAGTACATTAAAAGAATCATTCACCATAATCAAGTGGGATTTATTCCTGGGTTGCCAGGGTGGTTCAGTATTTGCAAATCAATCAATAGAAGATATCACATCAGTAACAAGAAGAGTAAGAACCATGTGATCCTCTCAATAGATGAAGAAAAGGCATTTGACAACGTACAGCATCCATTCATGATAAAAACCCTCAACAAAGAAAGTTTATAGAGAACATAACTCAACATAGTAAAGGCATTATATGAAAAATCCACAGCTAACATTCTCAATAGGGAAAAGCAACCTTTTCCCCTAAGGTTAGGAATAAGTCAAGGATGCCTACTCTCACACTTTATTTAACATAATACTGGAAGTCCTGGCCACAGTAATTAGACAACAAAAAGGAATAAAAGGCATCCAAATTGGTAAATTACACTTTTCCTGTTTGCAGATGACATGATACTCTATACAGAAAACCCAAAAGACTCCACCAAAAAAACTGCTAGAACTGATAAACGAATTCAGTAAAGGTGCAGGATTAAAAAAATCAATGTGCAGAAATCTGTTGTATTTTGATACACCAATAATGAAGCCACAGAAAGAGAAATTAAGAAAATAGTCCCATTAACAATTGTACCAAAAATAATAGACACCTAGGAATATATATATAAATGACCAATAAGCATATGACACCACCATTAATAAATCATATTCACAATGAGATAACAACTGTATAGTCTCTAGGATGACTATAATAAAAATGATAGATGCTAACACATGTTGACAAAGTTGTGGAGAAATTGGAGCCCTAATACATTGCTGGTGGGAATATAAAAATATGTGTAAAATCTTGGGAAAACAGCTTGCAGTTCTTCAAAATGTGAAATATATAGTTACCTATTATCCAGTAATCATACTCCTGGCTATATAACTAAGAACAATGAAAAAAGAAATCCACACAAAACTTCAATACAAATGTTCATAGCAGCATTATTCGCAATAGCCACAAAATAGAAACAACTCAAATATGCCTCAACTGATGAAAAGATAAATGAAATACAGTATAGCCACACAGTGGAATATTATTCATTAATAAAAAGAATGAAGTACAGATTCATGCTACAATAGGGATGTACCTTGAAAATGTTATGCTATCTGAAAGAAGCCAGTCACATATTAATTCAATTGAATAGAATGAACAGAATAGGAAAATCTATAGATACATACATTATATGTCTGGCTGCCTAGGCATTGGGGATAGAGGCTGTGGATAATGTGAATTGACTGCTAAAGGTTATAGGCAACCATTTTGGGGGTAGTAAAATGTTCTAAAATTGACTATAGTAGTGCTGCACAACTCTCTAAATATACTGAAAAACAATGAAATGTACACTTTAAATAGGTAAAATGTATAGTAAGTGAATTATATCTTAATTTGAAGGAAAAGAATATTATTTTCCCCACGAATATAAAATATTCTGATATTGTATCATTAGATAAATTATGCTGTAAGACGTTAGATCAGTTGGGGAATCTGGTTGATTTCAAAAGAATTAAGGCTATTAATTAGAATGACAAAATGCAGTAAAAATAAATGAAGCAGGAGAAAAATGCAGAACAGAGTCTGAAGACAACCATGTCAAGGTAACAAATTCACAATTTTAGACAGTGCCAAGAAGGATTGTTGAAATACTATAGTTTATGCTCAGTTGGTAAAATAAGATGACAGCAAAGCTGATTAAAAATAAAACGAGGTTTTGGGGCACCTGGGTGGCTCAGTGGGTTAAAGCCGCTGCCTTCGGCTCAGGTCATGATCCCAGGGTCCTGGGATCAAGCCCCGCATCGGGCTCTCTGCTCAGCAGGGAGCCTGCTTCCCTTCCTCTCTCTCTCTGCCTGCCTCTCTGCCTACTTGTGATCTCTGTCAAATAAATAAATAAATAAATAAATAAATAAATAAAAATAAAAAAATAAAACGAGGTTTTTAAATACCTAATTTTTCTTAATGACATTTTGCTTCTCTTGTTTTCTTTCATTTTACTCTCTATATTAGACTGTTTAGGCTGATATAGCAAAATATCATACACTGGGTGTCTTAAACAAGATATTTCTCACAGTTCTGGAACCTGGGAAGTCAAGATCAAGTCATTTGCCAATTCAGTTCCTTCCTGGCTTGCAGAAGGCCACCTTCTCACTCATCTTCACATGATGGGGAGAGAACAATCTCTCTTTTCCTTTTGTAAAAAGTCACTAACCCATTATGAGGGCCTCACCCTTCTGACCTCATCTACCCTTAATTAACTACCAATTTCCCCTTCCCAAATACCAACACATTGGGGGTTAGGTTTCAAAATACAAATTTTAGGGGGACACAATTCAGTCCATAGCATTCTCCCTTGACGTTATTATAAGGGATGACATGAGGTGGCCAACTGTGCCAACAGTTCTATAAATCTCTCTAGATACTTGAAGCAAAGAAAGATATAAAACAGAATGGTTGCAAATATGTGGAAAGTTTGGTTCTATTATCCTAAGTTAAGGAAACTGCTACCACCTCTGAGATGAAAAAAATATTCTGTATTCACTGCTGACACTGCAAGAGGCACTACCAGAGACAACACACTTACTTTCTCCCTGTCTTTAAATCTGGAATAAGTGCCTCCTAATGATTGAATTTAACCAGAACCCAGCTAGCAAGGAATTTGAACATCTCAGCTCTGGTTTTAGTTTAGTTTAAATTTTAATTTCCTCAATGTATAAATAAGAACACAGAAGGACCATTGTGGAACTGACAGCAGTATGAGACAAAGCAGAATTTATATCTTGCCTGATTGACTAAGGCTGAATACTATTATAATATTTCAAAACAGCCTCATAACCACCTGTGACAGATACCCTGTGGCTCCCCAATATATTCTTTTCTCCCTTTTCTACAGTAATAAAATTTTGAGTTCAGCACATAACAATCTAGTTCATACTATATTTTTCAGGCTCCACAGAAGATGAGATTAGATTCTGAAAAAGGAATGAGAGCAAAAATGATATGAAGCCTTAAAAGTAAAGCAAATACTTCTTTTTTTCTCACCTTCCTACTAACTGGAAAATGTATTCAATGACAGGAGTTGGATCAGCCATCTTAGAACATGAAATGGAAGCTGTAGGCTAAGGATAACACAGTAACAAGATAGAAAGGTGTTTCATAACAGAAAAGAGGTTTGTTGGGTTCTTGATACGATATAGTCATTGAATCAGTCCTGGGTTGTTTAAGCTTAGATTTCATGAAAGAGAAAGAAATTTCTACATTTAAAAAAAAATTATTTATTTATTTGACAGAGAGAGAGAGAAAGAGAGAGCGCACACACAAGCAGGCAGAGCAGCAGACAGAGGGAGAGGGAGAAGCAGACTCCCCACTGAGCAGGGAGCCTGACTCAGGGCTAAATCCCAAGTCCCCAGGATCATGACCTGAGCCAAAGGCAGATGCTTCACCAACTAAGCCACCCAGGCACCCCAAACTCTTACATTTTAAACCACAGTTACTATGGTCTATTAAAACATCTTAACTGGTATCCTTATACCCACCTCAACCATTCCTAAAAATAAATATTCACTAGACCACCAAGTTAATTTATGAGGCATGTTCCCTAGTTTTGATTATTAGTCCAAAAAAGAAAGCTTTTGATTCTATACTAAAAGAACTCCAGCTCTCTACCATATTGATTTTTCATGCCTATATTTATCATTTTTATATACTACTGATAGGCCAAAGCTACCATTTCCATAACCTGAGCATAGAATTCCTAGAATCATGCACCAGGTTTCATCTAGTAACACAAAAGTGACTATTAGAAATTCCCAGATATCTGATGCTTTTTGAAAGTTCACATATGCCACTATACTTTTACAAAAGACCTACAGTAGTACCTGTTTTTGCCAAGCAAAAGAAATGTGAAGAGGATTTTCACTTTTACCAAAAAAAGGTAAAAAGTGAAAATAGAGTTGAGTGATTGTTTTGCAGCCAGCCATTATAGGGGCTATAAGCATGCTATAAGCAGGAAGAGTGGAATGAATCATTGAACACTACATCAAAAACTAATGATACAGTGGCTAATGGAACATAATAAAAATATTAATTAATTCGTTAAAAAAAAGAGTAGTGCCACCAAGCGTTCTCTAGGAACTACACTCAGCATCTCAGCATCAAGCTGCCATAGTTTTAAACTGTGTCTCTGAGCATCTGCACTTTATTTCAATTTATTTTATGCATCTGTTAGCAAGACGTGGCCTAAGGCATCAGGAAAGTCTAAGAGAGGTTATTTTGGGGGTCTGGGAATGCTCAAAAAATTTTTCCTTATAAATTAGTGGTAGTTGCTTCTTTGCTTTATGCCCTTTAGGTTTATGAGGGTCTCACAGGAACACTCTACCTTCAGATAGTGAGGGATGCTTATATAGAAAAAAATAACATTTATGGATTACAAAAGATAGAATATAGCAGTTATGCAATAAATTTATGTTATTTAAAAATTCCTCTAGGTAAAAAATTTGCTTGTAAAGATTTATAATTATATAATACATGCTTTTTTCATATAAGTTCACTTGCCTGGTTTGGTCTATAAATGTTACACTCAGGGGAATAGGTACAGTAAGGTAAATCATTCCTGATTTTGAATGCAGAAATAGGAAAATAACTGCAGTCTCAAAATTTGTTCAGTAAGTCATAAATAATTTGAAATAAGATATCTGGTTACTCTCCTGTGTGAAAAAGGACTTTTACATGGATAGCATATTTTAGTAAGCAAAAAGCAATCACTATTGTAACTGTGGAGCAACATCACTGCTAGTAAAAAACCCCTCAATTTCAATATTTGTTTCCAATAACAGCCAAATCACTTAAGCTTTGAGTTTTTTAGGGCTTTGTGTATAGGTCTAAACTCTTCCCTAAATACGATGTCATCTTGGGGCACTGAAAGTATTGCTAAATGATTTCCTGCTATCTTAAATAAAGGAAAAGACGGTGCAAGAGGACAATGACAGGCATATAATGCCACTGAGTGGCATAATGGGAACAAAATTAACAAATTCCTATGAATCCCCATCAAAATGTGCTAAAAAGGTAAACTTGTTCTATATGGTAAAGTATCTACTCATGTGGATTCCATTGGTAATTGAGGTATTGGTACCAGTTCTCAAGAAGAATTTTAAATCTCTTGAAAGAATGAGAAAGCTATCATGTTCAAAGATCTAAAAGCAATTGATATTAAAATAAAGAATAAGGCATTAATATACCCCCATTTCATAAGATATTTGTAAGCAGATATAATAGAAATGGAATGCTAATTAAGTCATTAATATTCTGAAATTTAATACCTTATTCTCTTTATCTTAGTTTTATTTTTATTGTAATCATACACACAGTTTAACAAATCAGACAAATCTAAAGGATATTTGAGAAATTAGAAAGGTATCCCCAGGCGCCTCGGTGGCTCAATGGGTTAAGCCGCTGCCTTCGGCTCAGGTCATGATCTCAGGGTCCTGGGATCGAGTCCCGCATCCGGCTCTCTGCTCCGCAGGGAGCCTACTTCTTCCTCTCTCTCTGCCTGCCTCTCTGCCTACTTGTGATCTCTGTCTGTCAAATAAATAAATAAAATCTTTAAAAAAAAAAAAAAAGAAAGGTATCCCCTTACCTCTCTGATTTCGTATTTCCCAGAGGCAACTACTTCTCAATATTTCTGCTATTTATTTGGGTATTTGCCTAATGTGTCTCAAAATAACATTTTTACATTGCTGCTTACTGACTTTTCAAAAAAAAAAATTCTTTTTCACCTACCCCCTCATTATTTATACAAGCACCTTTGTCGTATCCCCAACCCCCAATAAATCACAGTGTTAACACTATTGATATTAATTACTAATTTTGCCTCACAAAAGTTTTTGTTCTCTGGGGTTACCTTTTTTTTTTTTTTAAGCTGCATTTCTTTAGCTTTTATGTACTACTGACTAATTCGACCCCAAACTCTTTCCCCAGTTGCCGAAATCATCTTTCAGTGTATTAAATACATTGGGTATATATATTCAGAGAAAGGAAGAAGAGGGATGGAGATAGAGACAGAGAGGGAAGAAAGAAAAAGAAAGGGAATGACTATTTATATAAAATTTGAATGATCCCTAGTGACAAAAAAACAAATTAGCTATTGCCTGGATCCAGGAGCAGAAAAAAAGAAGGACCGCTACGAAGAACCAGGAGTGATGAGAATGTTCTCTATTTTTACTATAATAGTGATTTCACAGGAAACTCACCACATGGCGGAATGTATATAATTTCAGATTGTTTTAAGAATTATAAACTAAATATTTATGAATATAGTTATAAAATACTAAACAAGATATTGGTAAATTAAATCCAGTAAAATATATTGACAATTATAAGCTTTGGCCAAATAAAATTTATTCTAGAAATGTAAGTATACATGTTAAATATATATACTTCGTATTCCATTTGTTACTAATATATTTCATATATTTCATCCTTCACCTTTCCTTAACTTAAATTTTAAGTTTTCTAGGCCTCAGTCTTGAAACTAGAGGCATTTCTTACTACTCACAGAATAAACCTTGGCAAGATACAGATACAGTAAAGCAGATAATATTCTTCAGCATATAAATGTCTTTGCAAATGTTATTTCTAAAAAGGAGGCTATACTTTACTGATTGCTGCCACCTCTTGTGAAAGTAATCTTTAGTTTCTAAGGAACATACAATTCTGTTTGGTTCTTTTACTAAATAATGTGTTCCCCTGATAATAATATTTAAGTTGACAGAGCATTTCCAGGAAAATATATAAATACATGTGAATTTTCTTTATTAAGCCAGAAGAGGATCATTGGCATGTTTTCTTTTGTCACATATGCATGGAAGAGAAAGAAAATTTTAAAATACGTCTGTGTTAGATTTAGACAAAAAGTTTGACTGCCTAATCTCATTTTTAGGTTTTAAATTAACACAAAGACAGGTCAGTATCAGGATACATACCAATGTTCATTAACTCAACAAATTAAAAGATAAAACCTCATGATTATATCAATAGTCTCTGGAAAGGCATTTGACAAAATTCAACAGCCAATCCAAGTAAACATCTAATGTAAACAGGATTAGAGGGAAATTACATAAAGATGATAAATATCAACAATAACAAAAATAATAACAAACTAAACAACAAAAAGCTATAGTCATTTCTATCAAAATCAGGGAGAAGACACACATGTCCATTTTTTCAATTATTATTCAGCTTTGTTGTTGTTTTTAAAGATTTTATTTATTTGACAGAGACAGAGACAGCAAGAGAGGGAACACAAGTAGCAAGAGTGGGAGAGGGAAAAGCAGGCCCCCTGCAGAGCAGGGAGCCTGACATGGGGTTCCATCCCAGGAAGCAGGACCCAGGACCCTGGGATCATGAACTGAGCTGAAGGAAGATGCTTAACAACTGAGCCACCTAGACACCCCTCAGCTTTGTTTTATAGACTCAAGCTAATTCAGTAAGATAAGAAACTGAAGTAATATATATAGGTACAGAAAAGTTAAGGGAAAAATTTACAAAAATATTTTAGAAATAAAAGAATGTGATAAGTTGTCTAGACACAAGGTAAAGAAACAAAAATCAGTAACTTCTATTAGCAATAACCAATTATCAGTAAAATTGGGAGGAAATCACCATTTATATTTTTAGTTGTTAATTTGACATCTGTCAAATTTGTTAAAAGCCTAAAAACAAATGTTTACCCAATAGCATTGGTTAATATACTTCCTAATATACAAAATGGTTAGGGAGACAAAACATTTTTCACTAGGCTGAATTTAATCTGATTAATAGCAGGATTATATTCCTATATATCAAGGTTAATTCAATACCATAGCAGTTACAACTTAACTTAGAATTCCATTAGATATACAGAGCTGATGTAATTAGTTGGTGTTGTAGCTATGACAACAAAATCCCATTAGAATTTAGTCTTCAAGAAGAAATTATTTATATATATATATATATATATATACGCCTCAAAAACTTTTTCATTATTGTTCTATGATTCAAGCTACTGAAAGCATCTCTTTTCTAAGTATCTCCAAAAGCCTAACAGTAGAAGTTATTTATACATAGTGATAAATAAGTAAGATCCTAACTATTAGCATTTTTCAAAAATAAAATATTCACCTCTCAAATCCCAAGTCAAGGCGTCACTCCTACATGAAATATTTGCTAAAGTTCTGAGCCAATGCCACAGTTTAACACTTACTAAAATTTACCGAAATTTTAACTTACTTAACATTCAATACATTGCAAATTAATTTTATATCATGCTTGAAAGAAATATGTATATCTTTTATTTTATCTATTTTTATACATCTATATAGATACCAAATTTCTGTGAACATAAAGATCTTTTCTCATTGATATATAACAAAATGAAAATTGGTAGTCAGAAAAATAATTTGTCCATGGAGCAAAATAAAAAACATTTTTTTAAAGATTTTATTTCTAAGTATTCTCTACCACCTAAAATAGGGCTCAAACTTAGAAACCCAAGATCAAGAGTCACATGCTCCCCTGACTGAACCAGGCAGGCACCCCAAAATAAAAATCACTTTTAAAAGAAAAGACTAATCTTGTGAAGCAAAATTATAGACAGAGTAACATGGAAGAATATCACGTTAGGAGTAGGGAGCTAGTACAGGTCCTAGTTCTGTCACTGTCTAACCTGGACATATTACTCAAGTTCTCAGCTTCTTCAACTACAAGAAAAAAAGAAAAAAAAGGAGAGAGAGAAAGAATGAACTGAGTTATTTCAAGGTTCTTTTCAATTCCATTATATTCTTAATACAAATACTTTGTACTAGAAACCATGGAAGACCTAAAACACATAATAGACAGACAGGTAGTTCTGTATTTCTCGCTAAGAATGTATTCCTTAAAAGAAACAAATAATGGGCTTATATTTAGTATAATGTTCCATGATTCAAAAGGACTAATGATCTAACTAGTTGTGGAGTTAGACTATTAAAGATGATTCAGTGTTTATTTAGTTGGATTCCCCTGCGAGCTATACACTTGCATTTCGAAAGGTCCACTGAGATATTTTGTACTATTGTTATTTCTGTAAGTATAAATAGCTGTTAAGTATTTGAGGGCTACCTCTCTTCTTCAGATGACAACTTTTTAAATATCTAATAATAAGGATGATGGACAATTTGAGCCTCCATTACAAATAAAAATAAGATCTAAATTTATAATCTACTTACAAAAACAGCATTTTGCAATGTCTTTCTTTTCTCAGCCTATCTACTGTTAGTTGCAATGAATATGAAAATGATAGTTTTCCTCTTGCTACATTAGAAATAAAAAATCAAGACTATATGCATATAATCATTATCCCCAAAGCTGCTGTCACCATTTGTTTTCTATGTACAAGGTACAATGAAAAACACTTTACATGGATTATCTTACTTAATTTTCATTTATTTCTATAGCCCCATGAGATATGTGGTTACAGATGAAGTTGAGGCTCAGTAAGGTTAATCAACTTGTCCAAGGTCACCAAACTAGTGAATATACAGGTTGACAGCTTTGAAAATAAGAGCTATGTAACATTTCAGTACTCTAATCTTGTCTCAAGATTAAAGAATATAACCTGATTTGCATGATATGAATATAAAACAAGAGCCATAAAGAAATGACTTTCCGAGGATTATAAGAAATAACAGAGCTTCAACTTATGGTAGAATCAAGATCAGCCACTGAGTTAGAGCAACCAAAAAGACAATAACCAAACACTTCTCCTAACTTCAGTGGTATAAGTAAGATCAAGTGATCCTTATGCCTCATGCTTCAAATAAGAAATTAGTAAAAGTGTATCAAAAAAGGAGGAGACGTGTTTATCTCTGATCTCTGTATCATAAGAGTATGGGAAAAACCATACCAGCAAAATACTTTTTTACATCCCACTTACAAGGCCATTCTGGAATATCAGGTTAAGAAAAAACTGATCCAAAAAAAAAAAAGAAAAAACTGATCCAACACAAGGCTTTACAGTTCTTATGGCTTTATAACTCAAGGCACTTATAAAAGTCAGAAGCATTAGTTTATTAGTTTTCCTATAATGTGTAAAAACAGTTCATTTTGCAAATATAGGGCAAGAAAAAATGAGACGGTGGGTGATGGCAAAATATAGTGGTTTAGGATACAGTAAAAATGGACACGAGAACTCAGAAACTTATGATTAAGAATGGGAGACAAGGTCCAGGCTCTGAGAAAAAAGAAAAGATTGGCAGAGATTACAAAAGAAATAAAAGATAGGCTAGTTATCCTATGGTTTGTAAGGACAACTCCATGTCAAGTTGTGGTTGGTAAGAGGCCTCAATCATAGCCAGTACAGTCCATAAGGTAATAATTGAGAAGCAAGAAGACACTTGAAGAGACAAAATGTGACCCATTTATTCTGACTCTAAGAGTTCTACTCACCAAAGTCAGGAGAAATACAGGTGTTTTTTTGGTTCCATATATCCCCCAAATTTCCATTATTTTAGTCTGTTATCCAAAATTCAATTCTTACAAGGACAGAAATAGTTTTATACCAGTTACAATAAGTCAGAAAACAAAAACCTGGGAAAGACACCTGGAAGAGATATTTGATAAAATAATACATTGACTTAAATACCTTTTCACAGTGGGACTATCATCATGAGTAGCAGTGCTTTTATTCCTAAGGGGGAGGAGGGTGTCTGTTTGGAAAAAATTGAAAAAGCAAAGACCAGAAGCTGAAGACCAACCTTATCTACGAGGTAGAAGCTTTGTATGGAAGTATTTTTCATACTGGAAAACACTAACTCCAAGGGTGATATTTAAGGACACTTGAATTAAAATTAAAAAAAAAAAAAAAAAAGATACTGGACATACTTATTATCCCGATCCTTAGGGTAGTAGTAGCACAAAGCTATGGAAAAATAAACCTCAAGGGGAGCCTGGGTGGCTCAGTCAGTTGAGTGACCAACTCTTGCTCTTGGTTTTGGTTCAAGTCATGACCTCAGGGTCATGAGATGGAGCTCTGCATCAGGCTCTGTAGTTGGTAGGGAGTCTGTTTTCTTCTCACCCTCTCCTTCTGCCCCTCCCCCATTCATGTGTAGTATTTAGGAACTTAACTACTCAAGAACAGGGAAGGAATCAGCTGACCTTGGATTGGCAGGTTTTTATCTGCATTATTAACCTGCCTTTGTCACCCAGGAAATCAACCCTAGACTTGTTTCCCTCTTTGAAGCAAGTGTCTTGGTTGACTAATTCTATTTTATTGTAACTTTAAAAATGAAAGTTTTTGTTCTAAATTTATAGCAGGTGCCTTATTCTTTGCTTTGAGTGAAACCATTCCATATCCTCTGGTTTAGTATAGATAATTGGCTTTAAGATGTTAGGGTTTTTTTTTTTTTTTAATTGTACATGTCTTTATTAATTTGACTGTTAAATTGCTATGGCTAGCAATCATTTACATATGTAAAGTTGCATTCCCTTTGTATTTCATGTGTAATTTCCTAATTGAGTACATTTTATATTAAGGATGGATTATGCATGTTTGGGTCAATGAAAGCTATGTCTTACTTGATTTGTCCTTTGAAAATAAAGTTCCCTGATTATTTGATGCCTTCTAAAAAAAGAAAGTAAAAGAAACCTCAAGAAGTCTGCAGAACTTTATTCCTTGATCAAATTTATTCCTAAATATTTTATTATTTCTGTTGCTATTGTTACTGGAATTGTGTTCTTAATATCTTTTTTGGATAGTTTCTTGTTAGTATAAACAAACACAACTGATTTTTAGATGTTTATTTTTATTTTTGTATCCTGTAACTTTACTGAATTTATTTAACAGTTTTTCATAGAGTCTTTGGGGGTTTCTATATGTAAGATCATATCATCTGTAAATATAGATAATTAATTTTACTTCTTCCTTTCTAACTTAAATGTCTTTTTTAAAAATATTTTATTTATTTGACACAGAGAGGGAGAGAGATCACAAGTAGGCAGAGAGGCAGGTGGAGAGAGAGGGGAAGCAGGCTCCCCACTGAGCAGAGAGCCCGATACAGGGCTCGATCCCAGAACCCTTAGATCATGACCCAAGCTGAAGGCAGGGGCTCAACCCACTGAGCCACCCAGGTACCCCCAACGTAGACATCTTTTATTTCTTTTTCTTGCCTAACTACTTTGGCTATGACTTCCATTACTATATGGAACAGAGGTGACAAGAGTAGACATACCTGTATGCTTTTAAACATAGAGGAAATGCTCTGTTCAGCTTTTCACCATTGAGTATGATGTTATCTTTGACTTACCATATATAGCTTTTATTATGTAGAGGTACATTTCTTCTATACCTAATTTGTTGAGAGTTTTTATCATAAAAGGATACTGAATTTTGTCAAAATTTCTTTGCATATGATCATTGAAATGATCATATGGTTTTCATTCTTTATTTTGTTAAGTGTTAGATCATATTTATTGTTTTGCATATGTTGACCATCATTGCATCCCAGGGATAAATCTTACTTGCACATAGTGTATAATCCTTTTAATGTACTGTTAAATAAAATTTGCCACAATTTTTTTGAGGATTTTTGCATTAATGCCCACCACCAGGGATACTAGCTTATAGTTTTCTTAAAACACTAATGAAAGGAGTGCCTGGATTGCTCAGTCAGTTAAGCATCCAACTCTTGATTTCCGCTCAGATCATGATCTCAGGGTTGTGAGATCAAGCCCCATCAGATTCCATGCCAAGAGTAGAGCCTGCTTAAGATTCTTTTTTTCCTTCTAACTCTCTGCCCCTCCCTGCTCTTGTGCATATTCTCTCTCTCTCTCTCAAAAACTAAATTAAATTTTTTTAAATTGATGAAAGAAGCCAAAGATGACACAAATACATACGAAGATATCCTGTGTCCATAAATAAGAAATAATGCTGTTAAAATGTTCATTCTATAGAAAACAATCTACAGATTCAAGGCAATTTCCCATCAAAATTCCAATGACACTTTTCACAAAAATAGAAAAATAACCCTAAAATCCATATGGAACCATAAAAGAGGCCAAACAGTCAAAGCAATACTGAGCAAGAAGAACAAAGCTTCTCACTCTTTGACTTCAAACTATATTACAAACCTGTATTAATCAAAACAATATGGTGCTAGCATAAAAACTGACAGAACAATGGAACAGAATAGAGAGCCCAGAAATAAACCCATACATATATAACTAATTTACAACAAAGGTACCAATAATATTCAACAGGGAAAAAGCAGTCTTTTCAATAAATGGTATTGGGAAAATTGTATAGCCACATGCAAAAGAATGATATTGTGGGGCACTTCATGGGGCATAGTCGGTTAAGCATCCAACTCTTGGTTTTGGCTCACATTATGATCTCAAGGTCCTAAGATTGAGCCCCAGATCTGGCTCCATACTGAACGTGAAGTCTGAGTTTTTCTCTCCTTCTCCCTCTATCCATCCCCGACCATCCCCTCCAACTCTCTCTCACTCTAAAATAAATGAATAAATCTTATAAAAAGAATGGCATTATATTCTTATATTAACACCATACATAAAAATCAACCCAAAATGGATTAAAGACTTAAACCTAAGACCTGAAACATAAAACTCCTACATGAAAACAAAAGGGAAAATCTCCTTGACAGGGGTCTTGACAATGATTTTTTTAGAATTGACACCAAAAGCCCAGGCAACAAAATCAAAAATAAACAAGTGGAACTACATCAAACTAAAAAGCCTCAGCATTGCAAAAGAAACCATCAACAAAATAAAAAGACAACCTATGAAATGGGAGAGTATTTGCAAACCATAAATCTGATAAGGGGTTAATATCCAAAATACGTATGGAACTCATAACAATCCAATTGTAAAAAAAATAGTAACAATAAAATAACTGGGCTAAAAAATAAGCAAGGGAATGAATAGATTTTTTTTTCCAAAAAAGACATATAAATGGCCAACAGGTATGTTAGAAGTTGCTCAACATCACTAATTTTTAGGGAAATAAAAATCAAAACTATAATGAGGTATAATTTCACACCTGTTAGGTTAGCTATCACCAAAAAGTCAAGAGATAACAAATATTGGTGCATATGTAAAGGGAACCCTTGTACACTGTTGGTTGGGATGTAAACTGATACAGTCATTATGGGAAATAGTATGGAGGCCCCTTGAAATAAAGAAGAGAACTACCATATGATCCAGCAATCCCACTTCTAGATATACATCCAAAGGAAATAAAATCACTATCTCAAAGACATATATACTCCCATCTTCACTGCAACATTATTCATAGTAGCCAAGATTTGGAAACATCCCAAGTGCCCACTGATAGATGAATGGATAAAGAAAATATGGGGGACACACACACAAACACACACAGAGTCGGGAATATTATTTAGCCTTTAAAAAGAAGGAAACTGGGCACGTGGATGGCTCAGTTAGTTAAGCATCTGCCTTTTGCTCAGGTCATAATCCCCAGGTTCTGGGATTGGGCCCTGAGTCAGGCTCCCAGGGGGCCTGCTTCTCCCTCTCCTCCCCACTGGCTCATGAGCTCTGTTGTTATCTCTGTCTTTCTCTTTCAAATAAATAAATAAAATCTTAAAAAAAAAAAAAAAGAATGAAACTGGGGCACCTGGGTGGCTTAGTCAGGTAAGCGTCTACCTTTGGCTTAGGTAATGATCCCAGGGTCCTGGGATCAAGCCCTGCACCAGATTCCCTGCTTAGCAGAGAGTCTGCTCCTCTCTCTCCCTCTACTGCTCCCCCTTCACTTATATTCTCTCTGTTAAATAAACAAGATCTTTTTAAAAAATAAAAAGAAGGAAATCCTGCCATTATGACAACATGGATAAACTTAGAGGTCATTATGCTATGTGAAATAAGCTAGCCATAGAACAACAAATATCAGATGATCTTACTTATATGTGGAATCTTTAAAAAAAAAAAAGTCAAACTCAGAGAAACAGAGTAGAATGATGGTTACTAGAGACTGCAGGGTGGGAGGAAAGGGGAAATATTGATTAAAGTGTACAAACTTTCAGTTCTAAGTTCTGGAGACCCAATGTGCCACAAGATAACTACAGTTAATGACAATATTTTGTATACTTGAAATTTGCTAAGAGAATTGATCTCAAGTGTTCACACCACACACCACAAACAAATGGTAACTATGGGAAGTGATGGATTTCTTAATTAGTTTGATTGTAGTAATCATTTCATAATGTAACTTGTATCATGTTGTTGTAGCATATAATATCATGTTGTATATCTTAAATATATACAATTTTTATTTTTCAAAAAATAAGTAAATTTTAAAACCTACTAATTAATTTCATGTAATGATCTAGATTCATGATACTATCATGATACTATGATAGTATGCTTATTCATAGTAGCAACAAGTAACAACAAGAACCCTGATACGGGAATCAAGAATCATAACAAGAAAAGTATGGGATAAAAAAGCTCAACATTAAGATTTGAACAAATGGAGAAAGAAATCACATTCCTGTATAGGTGGGAAATATCTATATTATTACTTATTGCTCAAATTCATTTATATATTTAATACAATATAAATATTTTAATACAATATAATACACATATACATTATATAAATACAATATTTTAATACAATATAAATATTTTTAAAATAAAAATCTCAATGCATTTTATGTGTGCTGGGAGAGATAGATGTGGAGCTTCTTCAGTTCAATAAGAAATATATACACTTTGGGGCACCTGGGTGGCTTAGTCAATTACACATCTGCCTTCAGTTCAGGTGATGATCTCAGGGTCTTTGGATCAAGCCCTGCATCAGGGCTCCCCCTCCTCCCTGCTCATGCTCTCTCTCAAATAAATAAATAAAAATTTTTTAAAAAGAAATATATACACTTTTTTAAAAAAGTGTAACAAGAAAAAACTAAGCTGAGTTGAGGAGAAGGAATTAAGATGGTGAAGTAGGACGAGGACCTTGTGCTTGTCTGGTCCCTTAAACACAGCTAGGTAATTATCAAATAATTCTGAACACCCGGGATATTGATTTGAGGACTAAGAGAACAAACCACACAGCTAGGGGAAGAGGCCACATTGTGAAAGGTGAGAGGTACAAAGACATGATGTGGGGAGAAAAGAATCATAGGTTCTGTGGCGGGGAGGGATCTCTGATCATGGGGGGGTGGGGAGAAAGACTGAAAGCAGCACAAAGAAGATTGCACAAGAAAAACATTCCTCCAAAACTGCTGACTGGAAAAATGAGAGGGGCTGATCATCACAAGCTCTTAAAAGCAGCAGGGCTGGAAGTCTGAAGTTTAACAAGTCTGCATCATCACCAGGGTCAAGCCTGGGACATAGTTGTGCTCTTATGGAGAAGGAGAGCAGAGGCCCAGAAGCAGATAGCGTGTTCTGAGGATCCCCTAGATCACACTGGGAGAGACAGTTCCCCTTCATGGAGTGCATTTGGGAGAGGTAGCACTGCCTCTCTGGGGCCAAAAGAGCTGTAGATGCCATTGAGTTGCTCTGTTCATTAGTCTATGAGCAGAACACTTGCTGAGGGCAACTAACCTGGATGCTGCTTTTTGCTATGCTTTACCATAAAATCCAAGTCCATGTGAATTCATGCAATTGCTTTTCTGGGACAAAGTGGTACTAGCCACTGTGCAGTGAAACCCTCATCCAGAGGATCAGCATAGGTCTCCACCATGCAGAGTCCCTAAAATTTGGAGTTTTGAAACCCAACCACATGCCTGAAATAAAACAGGGCACTATACCACCAGGCAGGCAGACAACTCAGACACAGGCAGGATGAAGGCAGGGATCTGATGAAAGCCTGGGACACAAGAGGAGAAATTATTTGTTCTTCTGTGAGGGCTTCCTGAACAGCAGAGGGTGCAAAGACCTCTCTCCTGGGAAGAGTGCTGGCTGTCACCATTTTCACCACTCCATTAGCATGAATATACTTCAGCAAGTAACACAACAAAAACAGTCAAGGCTTGCGTTGCTTATACCAAACCCCATCCTCCTGCACTTTTCAGGTACCTTTTTTACTGGAGCAAGTATAATTGAAAGCCAGAGCAGCAGCAGGTCCCTCCACCAGAAGACCAGCACAAACCCCAGCATGCATCAGGTCTACTGATCATTGAGTGTTACAAAGCTTCAGCTCCAGTGGAAACAGGACCAGTCACAGTCTTTCCTAACACAGAAAAGACAGAGACCTAGAAAAAAATGCCAAGACAGGAATTCATCCGAAAATAAAGGACAAGAAGTCATGGCCAGGCAGCTAAATGAAACAGATATAAGTAATATGTCTGAAACAGAATTTAAAACAACAATCATAAGGATACTAGCTGGGCTTGAGAAAAGCATAGACAACACCAGCGAAACCCCTGCTACAGATATACAAGACCCCAAAACTAGTCAGGCCAAAATAAAAAATGCTAAAACTGACCTGTAAAAACAATTGGATATAATCACACTGAGGATGGAAGAAGCAGAGGAATAAATAGGTGATATAGAAGATAAAATTATGGAAAATAATGAAGCTAAAAAGAAGAGGGAAAGAAAATTATTAGACCATGAATATAGACTTGAGAATTCAGTGATTCCATAAAATACAATAATATCCATATCATAGGATCCCAGAAGAAGAAGAAAGGGAAAAAAGGACAGAAGGTTTATTTGAATATATTATTGGTGAGAACTTCCTTAATCTGGGGAAGGAAAAAGGCATTTAAGTCCAAGAGGCACAAAGAAATTCCCTGAATCCCCTCAAAATCAATAAAAACACCAAGGCATATCATAGTGAAACTTGCAAAAAGAGTTAGTGACAAAAGTTGCTTAACCTACAAGGGTAGACACATAAGGTTAGCAGCAGACCTGTGCACAGAAACTTGGCAGGCCAGAAAGGACTGGAAGGAAATATTCAATGTACTAAATGGGAAAAATATGCAGCTAAGAATATTTTATCCAGCAAGACTGCCATTCAGAATAGAAGGAAAGATGAAGAGTTTCTAAGACAAGCAAAAACTAAAGGAGTTTATGAACACTAAACCAGCTCTGCAAGAAATATTAAAGGGGACTCTTTGAGCAGGAAAAAGAGACAAAAAGTAACTTTAATGTTGTTATGCAAAAGTAACAAAGACCAGAGAGGAACAGACGCAATCTACAGTAACAGCAACTTTACAGGTAACACAATGGGACTAAATTCATATCAATAATTACTCTGAAACTAAAGGTACTAAATGCTCCAATCAAAAGACAGGGTAACAGAATGGATAAAAAACAAGACTGATATATATGCTATCTATAAGAGACTCATTTTAGACACAAAGTCACCTCCAGATTGAAAGTGAGGGGTTGGAAAAGTATTTATCATGCTAAGGGAAATAAAAAGAAAGTTGGAGTAGCCATAGTTATATCTGAAAAACTAGATTTTAAACCAGATTGTGACAAGAGATGAAGAAGAACACTATATCATGTTAAAAGGGTCTATCCAGGGGTGCCTGGGTGGCTGAGTGAGTTAAAGCCTCTGCCTTAGGCTCAGCTCATTATCCCAGGGTCCTGGGATCGAGCCCTGCATCGGGCTCTCTGCTAAGCATAGAGCTTCCCTTCCTCTCTCTCTGCCTGCCTTTCTGCCTACTTGTCTGTCAAATAAATAAATAAAATCTTTAAAAAAAAAAAAAGGTCTATCCAACAAAAAGATCAAACAATATATATTCATATCCCCAACTTGGGAGCATCCAAATATATAAATCTAATAATAATAAACATAAACTCATTGGTAATAATACAATAATAGGGGACTTTAACACCCCACTTACAGCAATGGATGGGTCATCTAAACAGAACCAGATGAACTTAACAGACATATTTAGAACATTCCATCCTAAAGCAGCAGAATACACATTCTTTTCATGCACATGGAAAATTCTCCAAAATAGATCACATACTGGTTTACAAAACAGACCTCAACAAATACAAAAAGACTGAGATCATATCATGCATATTTTTAGACAATGCTTTGCAACTTGAGGTCAAGTACAAGAAAAAATTTGGAAAGAAGGCAAATACAGAGAGGTTAAAGAACATCCTACTAAAGAATGAACAGGTTAACCAGACAATTTAAGAAGAAATTTTAAAAATACATGGAAGAAAAGAAAATGAAAACACGATAGTCCTAAAACTTTCGGACACAGCAAAAGTGGCCATAAGAGGAAAGTATATAGCAATACAGCCCTACCTCAAGAAGCAAGAAAAATCTCACATACACAATTTAACCTTACACCTAAAGAAGTGGGGAAAAGAACAGCAAATAAAGCATAAATCCCACAGAAGAAGGTATAATAAAGATTAGAGCAGAAATAAATGACATAGAAATAAAAAAAAATTAAAAAGGTCAACAAAACTAGGAGCTGGTTCTTTGAAAGAATTAACAAAATTGATAAACCCCTAGGCAGACTTATCAAAAAGAAAAAGGATCCAAATAAATAAAATCACAAATGAAAGAGGAGAGATCACAACCAGCACTGCAGAAACAAACAATTATAAGAGAATATTATGAGAAATTGTATGCCAACAAATTAGGCAATCTGGAAGAAATGGGCAAATTCCTAGAAATATATAAACTACCACAACTGAAACAGGAAGAAATAGAAAATCTGAACAAACTGATAATGAGCAGAGATTGAATCAGTAACCAAAAATCTCCCAACAAAGAAGAGTCCAGGGCCAGATGACTTCCCAGGGGAATTCTATCAGACATTTAAAGAAGAGTTAATACATATTCTTCTCAAACTGTTCCAAAAAATAGAAACAGAAGGAAAACTTCCAAACTCATTTTATGAGGACAGCATTACCTTGATTCCAAAACCAGGCAAAGACACTAATGAAAAGGAGAATTACGATCAGTATCTGATGATCTGATTTGCATCTGATGAACATAGATGCAAAAATTATCAACAAGATACTAGCTAATTGACTCTAACAGTACATTAAAAGGATTATTCACCACAACCAAGTGGGACTTATTTCTGGACTGCAGGGTGGTTCAATATTTGCATTAATTAATAATTTGCATATTAGGGGCACCTGGGTGGCTCAGTGGGTTAAACCTCTGCCTTCGGCTCAGGTCATAATCTCAGGGTCCTGGGATCAAGCCCCGCATCGGGCTCTCTGCTCAGCGGGGAGCATGCTTCCCCCTCTCTCTCTCTGCCTGCCTCTCTGCCTACTTGTGATCTCTCTCTCTGTCAAATAAATAAATAAAATCTAATTTGCATATTAATATGGCAATAATAATTAATATTTGCGTAAAATAATCAACATGATACACCATGTTAATAAAAGAAAGGATAAGAAGCATATGATCCTCTCAAGGGATACAGAAAAAGCATTTGACAAACTCAAGCATCTATTTTGATAAAAACCCTCAACAAAGTAGGGATAGAAGGAACATACACCTCAACATTGTAAAAGCCACATATGAAAGACCTACAGTTAATATTATCCTCAATGGGGAAAAACTAAGAGCTTTTCTGCCAAGTCAGGTGCAAGACAGGGATGTCCACTCTCTCCATTGTTATTTAACAGAGTACATCCTCAATGGGGAAAAAATAAGAGCTTTTCTCTACAGTCAGGATGAAAACAGGGGTGGCCACTCTCACCGCTGTTATTTAACATAGTACATAGTACTGCAATCATACCAAAAAAAGAAATAAAAGGCATCCAAATCTGCAAGGAAGAAGTCAAACTTTCACTATTTGCAAATGACATGATACTTTATGTAGAAAACCCAAAGACTCCACCAAAAAATTGCTAGAACTAATACATGAATTCAGGAAAGTAGTAGGATATAAAATCAATGTATATAAATCCATCACATTTCTATACACCAATGATGAAGCACAGAAAGATAAGTCAAGAATTGATCCTATTTACAATTGCACCAAAAATCATAAGATACCTATCAATAAACCTAACCAAAGAGGTAAAAGATCTATACTTTGAAAACTAAAGAATACTTATGAAAGAAACTGAAGAGGACATAAAGAAATGGAAAAACGTTCTGAGCTCATGGATTGGAAGAGCAAGTATTGTTAAAATACCCACACTGTCCAAAGAAATCTACACATTTAATGCAATCCTTATTCAAATACCAATAGCATTTTTCACAGAACTAGAACAAACAATCCTAAAATTTGTATGGAACCACAAAAGATCCCAAATAGCTACAGCAATCTTAAAAAAGAAAAAGCTGGGAACATCACAATTTTAGACTTCAGGTTACATTACAAAGCTGTAGTCATCAAGACAGTATGGTATAGGAACAAAAACAGACACATAGATCAATGGAATAGAAGACCCAGAAATGGACCACAACAATATGGTCAACCAATTTTTGACAAAGTAGAAAATAATATCCAATGCAAAAAAAGACAGTCTCTTCAATAAATGGTGCTGGGAAAACTGGACAGTAACAAGCAGAAGAATAAAACTGTATCACTGTCTTACACCATACCCAAAATAAACTCAAAATGGATAAAAGACCTAAATGGGAGACAGGAATCCCTCAAAATCCTAGAGAAGAACACAGGCAGCAACTTCTTTGACTTCAGCCATAGCAACTTCTTACTAGACAAGTTTCTGGAGGCAAGGGAAACAAAAACAAAAAGGAACTATTGGAACTGCATCAAGATAAAAAGCTTCTGCACAGCAAAGGAAACAATCAACAAAACTAAAAAGCAGTTTACAGAATTAGGAAAAGAGAGGATTTACAAATACCATGTCTGATATAGGATTAGTATCCAAAATTTATAAAGAACTTCTCAAACTCAAGAACTATAAAACAAATGATCCAGTTAAGAAATGGGCAGAAGCCATGAACAGATGTTTTTCCAAAGAAGACATATAGATGGCTAACAGACACATGAAAAGATGCTTAACATCACTCATCATCAGGGAAAAAGAAATCAAAACAATGATGAGGTATCATCTCACACCTGCCAAAATGGCTAAAATTAACACAGGAAACAATTGATGTTGGCAAGTATGTGGAGAAGAGGGAACCCTTTTGCACTATTGGTGGGAGTGCAAATTGGTGCAGCCACTCTGCAAAACAGTATGGAGGTTTCTTAGAAAAAAAAATAGGACTATTCTATGACCTAGCCATTGCACTACTAAGTATTACCCAAAGGATACAAAAATTCTGATTCCAAGGCTCACCCCAACATTTATAGCAGCACTATCAAAAATAGCCAAATTATGGAAAAAGCCCAAATGTGCATCAGCTGAGGAATGGATAAAGATTTGTTGTGTACACACACACACACACACACACACACACACAGGACTATTACTTATCCATCAAAAGGAATGAAATCTTGCCATTTGCAATGACATGGATAAAACTAAAGAATATCATGGGAAGTGAAATAAGTCAGTCAGAGAAAGAAAAATACCCTATGATTTCACTCATATGTAGAAGTTAAGAAACAAAAGGGATGAATATATGGGAAGGGGGTAGAGAGGGAAGCAAACCATAAGAGACTCTAAACAGGGTTGTTGGAGGGAGGAGGATAGGGGGATAGGCTAAATGGGTGGTGGGTATTAAGAAGGGCACTTGTTGTGTTGAACAGTGGGTGTCATATGTAAGTGATGAATCACTAAATTCTAGTCCTAAAACCAATTCACGCTGTATTCTAACTAACTAGAATTTAAATAAAAATTTGAAATAAAAAGTCAATTATCATATGGTTTCACCTATTTGCAGAACATAAGGAGTAGCATGGAAGACATTAGGAGAAGGGAAAAATGAAGGGAGTGGGAAATCAGAAGGGGAGAGGAACCATGAGAGACTATAGACTCCATGAAACAAACTGAGGGTTTTAGAGGGGAGTGAGGTGGGGGGATGGGTTAGCCCAGTGATGGGTATTAAGGAGGGCATGTATTGCATGGAGCACTGGGTGTTACAGACGAACAATGAATTATGGAACGCTATATCAAAACTAATGATGTACTGTATGGAGACTAATATAATAGTAATAATTATATATATATATATATATATATATATATATATATGCTTTTGGAGATAGCTGCACAATTCCATGCATATACTAAAAATCGTTGATTTGGCCTGATAAATGAATTGCACAGGACATGAATTATATCTTAGTAAAGCTGGTTTTGAAAAGAATGAAAGAAAAAGAAAACTTCTAGGCTGCCACTTTTTGAAATTCCAAAAAATAAAAGTGCAATAAAGGGTGATAACTTTTTTAATAAACTCTAAAGGCAAGGGAAGAAAAAGAAAAAACCAGGCCTACCCCTCAATAAATATTTTCTAAATCTGTAATAAATAAATCACTATGGTACTGGGTTAAGAATAGACATAAATGAATGAAATAGAACTGATATCTCAGAAGCAAACTGAGATATGGTTTGGGTGATTTTAATATATGAATTTCAGTTAAATGTAATATTTGATTTAAAAAACAAGAACCATTTGGAAAGGAATTAATTATTCAATAATTAGAATTGAAGAAATTAAATAACTACTCAGAGAAATAATTTTAGGTTCTCAGTCATATCATACTACATCTTGATGTTTAACTGAGCTCCAAGTCATGCATAAAATGTTTCAAAACCCCCAGTGTGCTTCCCATCCTGGGGTTCTGTGACAGATGGGAAAATGGCCAAAAATCCATCCTTCTAATCAACAGGTGGATTCTATATCTCTACCCCCTTGCTTAGGTGTGTGACTTGTTTTGACCAATAGGACATTAACACACATGATCCAACAACTTGAAAAGTGCTTGTGCACTGTCGATTGATATTTTGCTGCTCTTGGAACATCAAGATCATCATGTAATCCAAGACTGAACTAGCCTACTGGAGGATGAAGCAGTCACAGAGATGAAAACCAAGGTATCAGAGCTGACAGCCAGCACAAACCACCAGACATGAGTGAGGCCATCCTAGATCATCCTAGACCATCATAGCTGCCAGCCAACCCACCAGCTGATCCTAGATGTGGGAGAGAGCTAAGCCAGTTTGTAGTCAGCTAGTGGATCCAGACCAGAAAACCTGCCCACCGAACTCACAGAATCATAAGCAAAATAAATGATTATTTTTCATATCAAAAGGAAGGAAGGAAGGAAGGAAGGGGAAAAGGAGGAAAGGAGGTAGGGAGAGGAAAGGAAAGGAAGAGGAGAAAAAAAACCAAAAAGAAAAGGAACAAAAAAAGGAAAAGTTTGGCAATAATAAAATTAGTATATAGAATAGCCTATTATTTTTTTATTCATTTCTTTTCAGCTAACAGAATTCATTATTTATGCACCATACTCAGTGCTCCATGCCACATGTGTCCTCCATAATACCCACCACCTGGCTCCCCCAACCTCCCACCCACCGCCCCCTCAAAACCCCCAGACTGTTTTTCAGAGTCTATAGTCTCTCATGGTTCATCTCCCCTTCCAATTTCCCTCAACTCCCTTCTCCTTTCCATCTCCTCTTGTCCTCCATGCTATTTGTTATGCTCCACAAATAAGTGAAACCATATGATAATTGACTCTCTCTGCTTGACTTATTTCATTCAGCATAATCTCTTCCAGTCCCGTCCATGTTGATACAAAAGTTGGGTATTCATCCTTTCTGATGGAGGCATAATACTCCATAGCATATATGGACCACATCTTCCTTATCCATTCATCCGCTGAAGGGCATCTTGGTTCTTTCCACAGTTTGGCAACCATGGCCATTGCTGCTATAAACATTGGGGTACAGATGGCCCTTCTTTTCACTACATCTGTATCTTTGGGGTAAATACCCAGTAGTGCAATGGCAGGGTCATAGGGAAGCTCTATTTTTAATTTCTTGAAGAATCTCCACACTGTTCTCCAAAGTGGCTGCACCAACTTGCATTCCCACCAACAGTGTAAGAGGGTTCCCCTTTCTCCACATCCTCTCCAACACATGTTGTTTCCTGTCTTGCTAATTTTGGCCATTCTAACTGGCGTAAGGTGGTATCTCAATGTGGTTTTAATTTGAATCTCCCTGATGGCTAGTGATGATGAACATTTTTTCATGTGTCTGATAGCCATTTGTATGTCTTCATTGGAGAAGTGTCTGTTCATATCTTCTGCCCATTTTTTAATATGATTGTCTGTTTTGTGTGTGTTGAGTTTCAGGAGTTCTTTATAGATCCTGGATATCAACCTTTTGTCTGTACTGTCATTTGCAAATATCTTTTCCCATTCTGTGGGTTGCCTCTTTGTTTTGTTGACTGTTTCCTTTGCTGTGCAGAAGCTTTTGATCTTGACGTTCATCTTCGCCTTTGTTTCCTTTGCCTTTGGAGACATATCTTTTTTTTTTTTTTTAAAGATTTTGTTTATTTATTTGTCAGAGAGAGAGAGAGAGAGCAAGCACAGGCAGACAGAGTGGCAGGCAGAGGCAGAGGGAGAAGCAGGCTCCCTGCCGAGCAAGGAGCCCGATGCGGGACTCGATCCCAGGACGCTGGGATCATGACCTGAGCCGAAGGCAGCTGCTTAACCAACTGAGCCACCCAGGCGTCCCTGGAGACATATCTTGAAAGAAGTTGCTGTGGCTGATATTGAAGAGGTTATTGCCTATGTTCTCCTCTAGGATTCTGATGGATTCTTGTCTCACGTTGAGGTCTTTTATCCATTTTGAGTTTATCTTTGTGTACGGTGTAAGAGAATGGTCGAGTTTCATTCTTCTGCATATAGCTGTCCAGTTTTCCCAGCACCATTTATTGAAGAGACTGTCTTTTTTCCACTGTATATTTTTTCCTGTTTTGTTGAAGATTATTTGACCATAGAGTTGAGGGTCCATATCTGGGCTCTCTACTCTGTTCTACTGGTCTATATGTCTGTTTTTATGCCAGTACCATGCTGTCTTGGTGATCACAGCTTTGTAGTAAAGCTTGAATTCAGGTAACGTGATGCCGCCAGTTTTATTTTTGTTTTTCAACATTTCCTTAGCGATTCAGGGTCTCTTCTGATTCCATACAAATTTTAGGATTATTTGTTTCAGCTCTTTGAAAAATATCAGTGGAATTTTGATCGGAATGACATTAAAAGTATAGATTGCTCTAGGCAGTATAGACATTTTAACAATGTTTATCCTACCGATCCAAGAGAATGGAATGGTCTTCCATCTTTTTGTGTCTTCTTCAATTTCATTCATGAATGTTCTGTAGTTCCTCGAGTACAGATCCTTTATCTCTTTGGTTAGGTTTATTCCCAGGTATCTTGTGGTTCTTGGTGCTATAGTAAATGGAATCGATTCTCAATTTCCCTTTCTGTATTTTCATTGTTAGTGTATAAGAAAGCAACTGATTTCTGTACATTGACTTTGTATCCTACCACATTACTGAATTGCTGTATGAGCTCTAGTAGTTTGGGGGTGGTGTCTTTTGGGTTTTCCATATAAAGTATCATGTCATCTGCGAAGAGAGAGAGTTTGACTTCTTCATTGCCAATTTGGATACCTTTTATTTCTCTTGTTGTCTGATTGCTGTTGCTAGGACTTCTAACACTATGTTGAACAAGAGTGGTGAGAGTGGGCATCCTTGTCATGTTCCTGATCACAACAGGAAGGCTGTGAGCTTTTTCCCATTGAGGATGATATTTGCTGTGGGTTTTTCATAGATAGATTTTATGAAGTTCAGGAATGTTCCCTCTATCCCTATACTTTGAAGCATTTTAATCAGGAATGGATGCTGGATTTTGTCAAATGCTTTTTCTGCATCAATTGAGAGGACCATGTGGTTCTTCTCTCTTCTTTTATTGTTTTCTTCTATCACATTGATTGATTTGTGAATGTTGAACCATCCTTGTAACCCAGGGATGAATCCCACCTGGTCATGGTGGATAATCTTTTTAATGTGCTGTTGGATCCTATTTGCTAGGATCTTGTTGAGAATCTTAGCATCCATATTTATCAGTGATAGTGGTCTGAAATTCTCCTTTTTGGTGGGGTCTTTGCCTGGTGTGGGGATCGGGGTAATGCTGGCTTCATAAAAAGAGTCTGGAAGTTTTCCTTCTGTTTCAATTTTTTGAAACAGCTTCAGAAGAATAGGTATTATTTCTTCTTTGAAAGTTTGGTAGAATTCCCCAGGGAATCCGTCAGGTCCCGGGCTCTTGTGTTTTGGGAGGTTTTTGATCACTGCTTCAATCTCGTTACTAGGTATAGGTCTATTCAGGTTGTCAATTTCTTCCTGGTTCAATTTTGGGTGTTTATAATTTTCCAGGAATTCATCCATTTCATCTAGGTTGCTTAACTTATTGGCATATAACTGTTGATAATAACATTTGATAATTATTTCTATTTCCTTGATGTTAGTTGTGATCTCTCCCTTTTCATTCATAATTTTATTAATTTGAACTTTCTTTTCTTTTGGATTAGTGTGGCCAATGGTTTATCGATCTTATTGATTCTTTCAAAAAACCAGCTTCTAGTTTCATTGATACGTTCTACTGTATCTCTAGTTTCTATCTCATTGATCTCTGCTCTAATCTTGATTATTTCCCTTCTTGTGTGTGGAGTTGGCTTAATTTGTTGTTGATTCTCCAGTTTTTTAAGGTAGAGACAGTTGGTGTAGTCTGGATTTTTCAATTTTTTTGAGGGAGGCTTGGATGGCTATGTATTTCCCCCTTAGGACTGCCTTTGCTGCATCCCATAGGTTTTGGGCCGAAGTGTCTTCATTCTCATTGGTTTCCATGAATTGTTTAAGTTCTTCTTTGATCTCCTGGTTGATCCAAGCATTCTTAAGCAAGGTGGTCTTTAGCTTTCAGGTGTTTGAGTTCCTTCCAAACTTTTCCTTGTGATTGAGCTCCAGTTTCAAAGCATTGTGATCTGAGAATATGCAGGGAATAATCTCAGTCTTTTGGTATCGGTTGAGCCCTGATTTGTGACCCACTATGTGGTCTATTCTGGAGAAGGTTCCATGTGCACTGAGTATTCTGTTGTTTTAGGGTGGAATGGAGAACAGCCTATTTTACAGAGAGCATTGCCTTCACTACTAGGCAGATCTGTCTGCCCACAAGAGACTAAAAGAACCAAGTATTTAAGTGGTTGGAGGTTATTTTCAGATAAATAAGCAGAAATTAAGAGTCAGAACTACTAGTGATAAATAACTTGGCAGTGGTGTAAGAAATTAAAAAACTGGCCAATCTGACATGGTTTAAAGCGTCAATTCTCAAGTTAAACAGAACTTTAAACAGATTTTAAAACACAATTCCACACTTACTAGTTATGCTACTTTAGGAAAATTATATAATCTTCCTAAACTTCAGTTTCTTATCTGATTTGCAAAAACAAGAACTTTTTACCTCACAGCAGTGTTGTGACAACAATCAAAAGAGGTAATTCTTCTATAGTGCTCTTTACATTGCCAGACCAGAAGTAAGCACTTAATAAATGTTAACTATTATTATAATTGCCTTCCTCTATTACTTAAATGTAATATCAAAAATTATATCATACATTCATTTTGACTATCCTTGGCTTCATCTGGTTCTTAAAATCTACTTTTTCTATGTTTAGACTCTCAACTTACCATTACCTTCTCTCCCTGACAGGCTAATGATCTGTACTAGTTAGTGGGGTATGTGGGTATGTTTATCTTTCTGTGTGTGATGAAACATTTAAAAAAATGGAAAAAAAAACATTGAAATACCAATTTAAGTTCTATGGAATGGCTGAAAGGCATTAACTTGAACTGGTCATTACTGACAAGAATAGTTTATGTTCTACTTTATTCAGTTCTTTCCCTAGACAAGATAAAGCAGATGATTCAATAATAGTTATGCCCCTGCTTCTAAATAAATTATTCTTAGGAGTAGAACAAGCTAATGAAAAATAATCCTTCATTTTTGTTATAACAACTTTGAAACTAGGAACAGAGCAGGTCACACTTGTATTAGATGGAATGAAATAGAATTATAAGACTAAATAAACCCTGATCATATACTAAAATTGTTGCAATGACCATCATGCTAATTCAACTAATACTTTTAGACTGGACTTGATCTAATCTAAAATAACAATATGAAGTACTGTTGACATATACTGAAGAGCAAAGGCAAATCATGATTTAAGAATCATCATCTACCCCAAAGATGCAGTGAAAAGAAGGGCCATAAGTACCCCAATGTTCATAGTAGCAATGGCCACAATTGCCAAACTGTGGAAAGAACCAAGATGCCCTTCAACAGAAGAATGGATAAAGAAGATATGGTTCATATATACAATGGAATATTACACCTCCATCAGAAAGGATGAATACCCAACTTTTGTATCAACATGGACAGGACTGGAGGAGTTTATCCTGAGTGAAATAAGTCAAGCAAAGAAAGTCAATTATCATATGGTTTCACTTACTTGTGGAGCATAAGGAACAACATGGAGGACATCAGGAGAAGGAAAAGAAAAGTGAATTGGGGGAAATAGGAGGGGGAGACGAAGCATGAGAGACTGTGTGCTTTGAGAAACAAACTGAGGGTTTGGGAAGGGAGGTGGGTGAGGGGATAAGTGAGCCTGGTGGTAGGTATTATGGAGGGCACGTATTGCATGGAGCACTGGGTATGGTGCATAAACAATGAATCTTGGAACACTGCAAAAATAAAATTAAATTTTAAAAAAGGATCATCATCATCATCAACATTATAACAATTATGAGGAAGGCCTCCATCATGAAAATAACATGCCTTGGAACCAAGGTTCCCCTATAGATCAAAGAGAATAGGTGCTTTGTACCATTATTTCCTTCTCACATCACCACCTCCCTTTTTTAAAAAAGACCTTATTTATTTATATATTTGAGAGAGAGAGAGAGAGACAGCAAAAGTAGGTGGAGAGGCAGAGGGAGAGGGAGAAGCAGACTCACCACAGAGCAGGGAGCCCAATGCAGGGCTCGATTACAGGACCCTGGGATCATGACCTGAGCTGAAGGTAGACAACCTACTGAGCTACCCAGGAGCCCTACCACCACCTTCATTTTTAAAAAACATAAGGATATGAACACTCAGTTGAGCATCAGCCAAAAACACAACTGAGAAATTCTGTAAGACAAAGTGACCTAGTTTCTCCAACTATTAATAGTATGGGGAAAAAAGGAGAGGGAACTAGTATAAATTAAAATAATCTCAAGAGACATGTGCTAAGAAGTATAATGTAGGACTAGTATCATTATCCAAATAAATCTATTATAAAAAGGCAATGGGACAATCATTAAGATAATCAGGGAAAACTGAACAAGGATTAGATATTAAATAATATTTAAAAATTATTACTAATTTTTCTGAGTGAGATAGTAGCACTAGATTGCTTTTTTTAAAATCTTACAGGTTAAAGATACATAGGTATTTTTAGGCAAAATAATATATATCTGGAATTTGTTCTAAATTACTCCAGAAAACCAAACTATTTCTACATTCTACAAAATAACTGGTATGTACTCTTCAAAAATACTAAGATGATAAAAGTTAAAAAAAAATACTGAGAAGAAAACCCATTTTAAAAGAGACTAAAAAGACATGATAGCTAAATATATGATCTTGGATTAGATCCTGGCTCAGAAAAAAAAAAATTATTTTGCCATAAAGGACATCAGTGAGACAAATGGCAAATCTGGATAAAGTCTATAGATGAGATAATAATGTTATGCTGATATATATGTCCTGATTTCCTTTTTTCAAGAAAATAAAAATGTATGTATTTAGGGACAAAGTATTATCATATCTCTAAGTATTCCCAAACAGTTCAGAATATGAGAAAGAACAGTAATTCAAATGTGACAAAATATTTGTCAAATCTAGGTGAAGATATATGGAATTTTTTTGTACTATTTTTGCAACCTTTCTCTAAGTCTGAACTTATTTCAAAATGGAAATCAAAAATACTCCTATATTTTTTTAAAGTTGCATGTTTGAGTAAATGGGAAATGAATAGATAAAATGAGGACAACAAAATGTGATAATTTTTTGAAAACGGGTGATGGATACATACAATTTTTTATACTCTATTTTCATGTATGTTTAAATTTTTCCATATAATTTTTTAAGAAAGTTCAGGTTGGTGTGTGGGCGGGGGGGGGGGGGGGGGGGGGGGGGGGGGGGGGGCCACCTGGCTGGCTCAGCCACTAGAGCATACAATTCTTGATCTCACAGTTGTGAGTTCAAACCCCACATTGGGTTTAGAGATCATTTAGAAATAAAATCTTTAAAAAACAAATAATGTTCAGTCGGTCCAAAGAATAGATCAGAGGATAAATAGGCTTTCTTCATCTTTCAGTTTATTTATCTCTGGAATCTTCTGGAATATAGACTATTTTACCAACCAGATTAGTACTGTCCTTTAGAGGAATCAGATAAAATTGAAGTACCTTTTAACAATTCAAAGATATTTCAAAAACCTCACTAAATTGTTAAAATGTCTATGCTGCCCAAAGAAATCTATACTTTCAACACCATCCTGATCAAAATACCAATGGCATTTTTCAAACTACTGGAACAAACTATCCTAAAATTTGTATGGGACCAGAAAAGACCCCAAACAGCCAAGGAAATGTTGAAAAAGAAAAAGAAAAAAAAAAAGCTGGGGGCATTATGTTGCCTGATTTCAAGCTCTATTACAAAGCTGTAATTACCAAGACAGCATGGTACTGGAACAAAAACAGACCCATAGATCAATGGAACAGAATAGAGAGCCCAGATATGGACCCTCAACTCTATGGTCAACTAATCTTGGACAAATCAGGAAAAAATATCCAGTGGGGAAAAAAAGACAGTCTCTTCAATAAATGGTGCTGGAAAAATTGGACAGCTATATACTGAAGAATGAAACTCAACCATTCCCTTACACCAGAGACAAAGATAAACTCTAAATCGATGAAAATCTCGATGTGAGACAGGAATCCATCAAAATCCTAGAGAGCATAAACAGTAACCTCTTCGACTTTGGCTGCAGCAACTTCTTTTAACTTCTTTTAACACGTCTCCAAAGGCAAGGGAAACAAACGTGAAAATGAACTTTTGGGACTTAAGATAAAAGGCTTCTGCACAGCAAAGGAAACAGTCAGCAAAACAAAGAGGCAACCCATGGGATGGGAAAAGATATTTGCAAATGATACTACAAAGGGCTGATATCCAAGATCTATAAAGAACTTCTTAAACACAACACCCAAAAAACAAATAATCAAGACAAAAATTGACAGAAGACACAAACAGACACTTCTCCAAAGAAGACATAGAAATGGCTAATGGACACATGAAAAAATGTTCATCATCATTAGCCACCAGGGAAATTCAAATCAAAACCACCCTGATATACCACCTTATACCAGTTAGAATGGCAAAAATTAAAACAAGACAAGAAACAATAAATGTTGGAGAGGTTGTAGAGAAGGGGGAACCCTCTTACACTGTTGATGGGAATGCACTTTGGAAAACAGTGTGGAGGTTCCTCAAAAAGTTAAAAATAGAGCTACCCCCTATTACCTAGCAATTCCACTACTGGGTATTTACCCCAGAGATACAGATGTAGTGAAAAGAAGGACCACATGCACCCCAATGTTCATAGCAACAATGTCCATAATAGCCAAACTGTGGAAAGAGCCAATATGCCCTTCAAGAGTCGAATGGATAAAGAAGATGTGATCCATATATTACTCAGCCATCAGAAAGGATGGAATATTACTCAGCCATCAGAAAAGATGAATACACAACTTTTGCATCAAAATGGATAGAACTATAAGAGATTATGCTAAATGAAATAAGTCAAGCAGAGAAAGCCAATTATCACATGGTTTCACTTATTTGTGGAATATAAGGAATATCATGGAGGACATTAGGAGAAGGAAGGGAAAAATGAAGTGGGGGGAATCAAAGAGGGAAAGGAACCATGAGAGACTATGAACTCCATGAAACAAACTGAGGGTTTTGGAGGGGATGGTGGGGGGGGGTGGATTAGCCTAGTGATGGGTATTAAGAAGGGCATGCATTGCATGGAGCACTGGGTGTTATGCACAATGAATCATGGAATACTACATCAAAAACACTATATTGAAAAATTGTATGGTGACTAACATAACACCCAAAAACAAACAAACAAACAAAAAACCAAAAAACACCTCACTAAGAAGAATTGTCCAATGCTATATTAGGTAGAAGATATTTGCTGTCCTTATTAGTATTCGTTTTCATTAGAAAAACATCAGGGATGCCTGGGTGCCTTAGTCGGTTAAGTGTCTGCCTTTGGCTCAGTTCATGATCCCCAAGTCCTAGGGTTGAGCCCTGCATTGAGAAGCAGGGAAGTATGATTCTCCCTCTGCACTTCCTCCTGCTCATGATCTCTCTCACTCTCTCTCTCTCAAATAAATAAGAAAAATCTTAAAATAAATAAAGAAAACATCAAATATACATTATATTTTCCAAATAAGTAGGGGTAAGAAAGATATTGTACAAAGAGGTGCTCCATAGCAGGGACTGTTTTCCTACCTACTGTGCACTTTTAATAAGGCTACTGTATCAGTGTCTTGGGGCATAATACAAAGCATTTGCTTTTAGAAGTTGTTTTAATTCAACACCAACAGAAGCTAAAACTGAAGGTGATATTGGTCAGCTTAGGGTAACTGACCTACCCTAAGGTAGTAGCAAGATAACAAGCAACTAAAACTCATCCAAATTACTTTGTCAATTGCCATTTTATATACCCGTTGTGCTTCCTATTGTCATATAGTACTTCATATAGTAACCAATGTTCCCTTCATCCAAAAGAGAGGCCCTCTCATATCCCTTCATTGCTTCTTGAGCACCCTCTTTATCACAGAGACAATTAGAAACCATTCCAAGAAAACAAAAGTAAAAATTTACGTGAAGGGTTCAAAAACATCCATATTCCCCCAAAAGACTTTAGCTTTCCCAATCCCTCACTGAAAGCCATGCAGGCTGACTGAATTTCCCCCATAAAGTTATCTTCCTATTCCAGCTCATAAAAAGCAGTGGAGTTCATTCACTAAGTATTTACAGAATTTTAATTCCCAAGTCTGAAGTTATTTTAAAATTTCTTTTGTTAAGGAGACTAAGAGAAGAACATCATCTAGTTTTCCTTTTAGAACCAATTTTAAATTAACAAAGTACTAAAAAATCATTAAGCTGTTTATAAATTATCAGTTGCTAACTTACTATGAAAGTAAAGCTAGGAAGCAGAGAAAGGAAAACTGAACTGATTTACCTTTTCACAGTAAGCCTAGCAATAATAACTTTCAACTTCTTTTTTCTCTTCTAACTTCAAACATCTTAAAGGCATGTCAAATGCCATTTATCTGAACCACACACTAAAAGCAAACAGCATACTTGATACAAACTTTCAAAAATTAGGTTTCTAGTTAACTTTCTCAAACTAAACATTTTATCCTGTGAAATCTGATATTTTCTACTCATGATATGTATGAAGCAGACATTTTATCAAAGGGATGAGGTAAGTACCCCATTATATAGTCCTATAATTTTAAAGAAAGAAAGTAATCATTTATACTGTCAACAGAATTTTTGAAAAACATGTCAGTTTCTTTTTTTAAAAAAAACTAAAATAAAAAGTTATTCCAAAATATAGTTGCCAAGTACAAAAATGGCATAATAAAAGTACAGCTTTACTGAACACCTTATTAAAGGCAAAGAGACATATGAGAGCAGTATTTGAATAAGAACTGACATTCAAGAGATTAGCATTAAAAAAGGACACTGATGTGATATGGAGTAGCTTTGTTATATTGAATTATACATTATAAGGTACTTACTCAAATAAAGTCCTAAACTCTATCTCTACATCATGAACACAGAATACAATATTTCCTTTCCAGAAATCTGGCAAAAATATAAAAACATTATCTAACCTTAATGTTACCTTAATAATGTAATCTTAATGTCTTTGAGCTTGGCTTCTGTGCCTTCAAAAGGTATACATTTGATTTGGTTATCTCTAAATTCTCTGAGACTAAAATCTTGTGATGATTTCAAACTATTTCCAAAGGTTTAATGGTTTCTCAAGATTTGGACGTCTTCAATTTGCATCCCAGTCTTACGAATCAAGAGGAAGAGTCATGAATTCAATATATGTATTCACATATTCAATAATGTGTTGCATAAGGTGATTATTTAATTATGGGAGAAAAACTCTAAATCATAATTTCTCAAAGTTACTCTGGGACATCAGTTCCACAGGATTTTATGTGGTGTTATATCAAAAAGGTCACACAGGCACACCTGGATGGCTCAATGGGTGGAGTGTACAATTTTGGATCTTAAGGTTATGAGTTCAAGCCCCACATTGGGTTGTAGAGATTAATTAAAAATAAAATGTTTAGGAGGTTCCTGGGTGGCTCAGTTGGTTAAGCAACTGCCTTCAGCCCAGGTCATGATCCTGGAGTCCCAAGATCAAGTCCTACATCGGGCTCCCAGCTCCATGGGGAATCTGTTTCTCTCTCTGACCTTCTCCCTTCTCATGGTCTCTCTCACTCTCTCTCTCTCAAATAAATAAATAAAATCTTTTTTAAAAAGTTTAAAAAAATAAAATAATTTTTTAAAAAGTCATACAATGTCATATAACCACCATATAACCACCAACACAAAACACATAAGTTTGAAAATTAGTGGCAAACTTTGACATTAATCACATAAATTTAGAAAGTGCTTAGTTAAACACAGGTAAATGGCTTTCTATACCACAGGACTTCTTATATATTTTATCATATAAAAAGACAACTTAAATCTCTAAGAGGGAAAAGTAGATTACTGCTAGGTTTACCTTATTATCAAGCAATTCAAAAGATATGTTACTCCTTATTTTATGTGAAGTCTCGGGTTTGTCTTTAAGTTTTGCTGCCCAAAAAATTTTGAAAAGAAATGGAACAACATAGATTTTGAGGGGGAAATTATAATGAGGAATTTTCAACTATACAATTTTTTATTCATGCATTCAGACTATGGAAAAAATGTTCTTAAATACAAAGAGCTCAGAAGGTGTTGTACATAATATCACAAGACAGATAGGGAAGAATCAGAGATGAAAAGCACAATTAATGAAATTACAAATACACTAAATGGGATAAATAGGAGGCTGCAGGAACAAAAATGAACCAGTGACCTGGAGAACAGGGTAATGGAAAGTAATCAAGCTGAAAAGATGAGAGGGGGAAAAAAATGCAATGTGAGAATAGACTTAGGGAACTCAGTGACTCCATCTAGCATAACATTCACATTATAAAGATTCTAGAAAGGGAGAGAAAAAGGGGGGCATAAAATTTATTGGATGAAATGATAGCTGAAAACCTTTCTAAGGAAGGAAACAGAAATCCAGATCGAGGAGACACAGAGAACTCCAAAAAACTCAATCCAAGGAAGTTCACATCAAGACACACAGTAATTAAAATGGCAAAAAGTAACGATAAAGAGAAAAATTTTAAGGCAGCAAGCAACAGAAAAGAAGATAGTTACATACAAGGAAAATCCTTATAAGGCTATCAGTGGATTTTTCAGCAGAAACTTTGCAACTCAGATGGAAGTGGCATGATATATTCAAAATGCTGAAAAGGAAAAATCTGCTGCCAAGATATTCTATCCAGCAACAGAAGGAGAGATAATAAGTTTCCCAGACAAACAAAAGTTAAAGGAATTCATGACCACTAAATAAACCCTAAGAGAAATGTTAAAAGGGACTATGAGTGCAAAGGAAAAACCATAAGTAAGAGTAAGAAAAGTAGGAAGCACAAAATTAGTAAAAATATGTATATTGGTAAAAATGAGTCAAGGGACACACAAAATATAAGGATGCAAAGTGTGATACCATATACCTAAAATGTGGGTACAGAGTTGGGGGAGAGGAGAAAAGAATGAGTTCAAGCTTCAGCAACCATCCATGTACTATAGACTGCTATATGTATGTATGTTATATGTATACATACAAACCTAACAACAACCAGAAAGCAAAAACCAATAACAGATATCCCAGAGAGAGAGAGAGAGAGAGAGAGAGAGAGAGAAAGGAATCCAAGTATATCACTAAAGAAAGTCAATTTATGATGAGAGAAGAAAGCCTGGGAAGAAAGGAACAGAGAAGATCCATAAAAACAACCATAAAACAAATTTTAAAAAAGGTTAATAAACACACACCTATCAATTTACTTTGAATGTAAATGCACTAAATGCTCCAATCAAAAGTCATAGAGTGACAGAATGGATTAAAAAAAAAAAAAAAAAAAAAGACCCATTTTATGCTGCCTACATGGGACTCATTTCAGACCTAAAGACACGTGTGGATTAAAAGTGAAGGAATGAAGAAACATCTGTCATACAAATGGATGTCAAAAAAAGCAGGGGTAGCAATACTTATATCAGACAAAACTGACTTTAAAACAAAGAATATTACAAGAGACAAAGGACACTCTAAAATCATAGAGGACAATCCAGTAAGGAAGTGTAACAATCAAAAATTTTTATGCACCCAACATTGGAGCACCCACATACACAAGTCAGTCAGTAAAAAATAAATAAATAAATAAAGGAATTAATGAATAGCAATACAATAGTAGGGGACTTTAAGACCACACTTACAGTAATGGACAGATCATCAAAACAGAAAATCAATAAGGAAACTGGCTTTGAATAACACACTAGACCAGATGGATTTAATAAATATATTCAGAATTTTCCATCCTAAAACTAGCACAATACTCATTCTTTTCAAGTGCACATGGACCAATCTTGAAAGTAGACCACATATTAGGCCACAAAACAACTCTCAACAAATTCAAAAACGTGAAATCATACCATGCATCTTTTCTGACCTCAACGCTGTGAAACTAAAAATCAACCACAGGAAAAAATCTGGGAAGACCACAAATACATGGAGGTTAAATATCATGCTACTAAACAATGAATGAGTCAACCAAGGAATCAAAGAGGAATGCAGAAAATACATGGAGACAAATGAAAATAAAAGTACCATGGTCCAAAAATCTTTGGGATGCAGCAAAAGCAGCTCTAAGAGGGAAATTGATAGCAAAACAGGCCTATCACAAGAAGCAGGAAAAAATCTCAAACAAGATGAAGAATAGAGAAATCTTGGTAAAAAATAAAGATTAATGGTTGGCATGGAAACAAGTAAAAATAGAGATAAGCTGTAATATGTATTTATTTAAATTAAATTACTTACATTTAATTTCTTTAAACCAGCTATAAAATAATACAAAAATCAAGAACTGTCTCTAAATTGAACAGGACTCTCATAAAAATAACATTTGACTCTAAAGTCAGGTCTATATCAATAAAAGTCTTATATGGGAGTAGAAGTATATGATAAAAGTATGCTAAACTACATATCTCAAAATGAAGTTGAAAAGTAGGCCAAAAAAAGACCCAAAAGATTCCATTTCATACTTGACTCTGACAATCAGATAAGGAGGAATTAAAGAATGATTTTGAAAAATCTAGAAGTTATCACTTAATAAATAAAAAGTACAAATGCACTCACATGCATGCAATTCCTTCCTTTATTGTGCCTATGCATGTGTAAGTCTACCTATGTGCTCGTGCACACACACACACACACACACACACTTCCCCACACTGAAAAGGGAAAGAAAATACAACCACAAAGCAAAAATCAAGAAAAAGAAGACAGAAAAAAGTATTAAAAATTAATATGTCACAAAAGTCCACATATCATATCATGCTTATTATTAAATATCCATATTAGACCTATCTGTAGAGATAGAAAAAAGATTATTGGTTTCCTATAGTGGAAGGGTGGGACGAGAGGATTAGAGAGTGACAGCTATCTTTTTAACATGATGAATATATTCTACAATTCATTGTGAAAATGGAGACACAACGCTATGAATATACTAAAAGCCAATGAATTCATGTTTCAAATATGTGAATTTTATGGTGGAGAATTATGTCTCAATAAAGATGTAAAAAAACATAAAATTCAAAAAGAAAAGGACATATTAATTATAATAATAAATATAAATGGGATAAGTTTAAACACTAAAATACTCATTTAAAATATTCACCTTCTTTGTTTAAGCAATTCCATTTCTAGGAACATACATACATAAGGCTTGTATACAGGAAGCTTATTACAGCATATAAATGTCTTTTAAAATTTAAATGTCCATCTATAGAAGACTGGTAGAATAAATTATGGAACAACCATACAATTAAAACTATGGTAGAGCTATATGGAATGATAGATATTTGCTTGGTTTTAAAAGTACAGTGTAAAAGTATGTATAACATGCTATAACTTGTGTTATACAATGAAAATATATTTACACGTACATGCAAAAGTTATCTCATGAAGGATATATTAGAGACTGATAATACTGATTGCCTCCAAGGAGAGGAATTGTTAGACATTTTACCTAAGCATATATTAACAAGAGAAAAACATTCAGTCTGTGTTAAAAAGCAAAATCTAATTATAAAATTGTCAAAAGATGAACATCTAGAACAAACTCCAGAAATCTAGTAAAAAAACAAATTTTAAGTTAAAGCAGTAGAAACTAAAGGAAAATTGGGGGGGGTGCTGGGTAAATCTGCTGGTTAAGTATCTGACTCTTAATCTCAGTTCAGGTCTTGATCTCAGAGTCATGAGTTCAAGCCCCACATTGACCTCCACACTGGGCATGGTGCCTACTTAAAAATAAAAAATTAAAAAAAAAAGGAAAACTGGGATCACACAATTAGTATCAGAATTCAAAGCAAAACACATTAAATGAGACAGCAAATATTTTATACAGCTAAATGTTATACTTCGCAATGGAGATTTATCATAATGTTTTGGCACAAATATCACTAGATTGAAATATAAAAGATAAATTAATAAAAAGAAGAGGAAAGAGAAACACAACAGTTGTATGGAATAATATATCTATTTGTTAATAATTAATCTGATATGTTTTTATAAGGATATGGAGGCACTATATTTATAATTATTAAGATTTACAAATATATGATGAAATTTGCCTGCCCCAAATAGAAAATACTTTCTAGTGCTCCTTTCCAGGGTTATTGAAACACTTGTAATGGTTTATCATATACGGAAGTACAAAAAAAGAACCCTCAAATTCTAAAGACTAGATCTTATACAGAACACATTAGTGAAAGGCAAAAAAATTAAAAATTTAAATGGTTAAGTATCGACTCCATGAACTAGTTCTTTTAAAAGACCAATAAAATAGATAAACTTCTTGAAAAGTTAACAAAAAGAAAAAGAGAAAATATATAAACACATAATGTTAAATTGGAAAATATAGCCAAAGTTACACAGGAGTTTTTATTAAAAAGAATACATAACTCTGTACTAATAAATATTAAACACTGGATAAACACAAGGCTTAATCCCAGGATCCTGGGATCATGACCTGAGCCAAAGGCAGATGCTATACTACTGGGCCACCCAGGTGGCCCCTTTACAAGTATATTTTTAAAAGTATAACATGATTAAATAGAGTTTATTTGAGAAATACAAACTGGTACAATCTCTTAAATATCTCTCTATCCTAACCTGAATTTAGTAAGTTTACTGAAACAGTTATAAAATAAATATGTCAAAATATTAACTTTCTTCTAAAATAGCATTAAACAAAAAATATAAGAGTTCCCATTCAAAATAGCAAAATAAATAAAACCAATAAAATTCTAGGATAAGCCTAGCAAGAAATATCTCATTTAGCTATATCCAACCAGCCAACCAAACTACAGAACATCGGATCAATGTAAAAAAATGAGTAACTAGACAAGAATAACATAAATTCAGAATTCAATATTTAAAATGTCAAGGGACACCAGGGTGGCTCAGTTGGTTAAGTGTCTACCCTCGGCTTAGGTCATGATCCCAGAGTCCTGGGACTGAGTCCCACATCAGGCTCCTCGCTCAGAAGGGAGCCTGCTTCTCCCTCTGCTTGCCTCTCTCCCTGCTTGTGCTCAGTCTCTCTCTCTCATTCTCTCACAAATAAATAAACAAAAATCTTTTTTAAAAATGTCACGCTTTCCCCCAAACTAACATTATAATGTGTTGGGGGTAGCTAAGATGGTGGCATAGTAGGATGACCCTAGCTTAGTTCCTCCTTTGAACATAGCTAGATAACCATCAAATCATTCTAAATACCCAAGAAATTGACCTGAGGACTGATAGAACAAACTGCACAACTAGTGGGAGAAAAGAGACCACATTGAGGAAGATAGGAAGTGCACAGACATGGTTTTGGGGAAAACAGATCACAGGTGCTGCAGAGGAGAGGGAGCCATGGTCCCGGAAAAAAAGCAAGAGAGAATGTAACATATAAGAATACTCATAAAGAGAACACTTCCCCAAAGCCATTTAATGGGAAAATGAGAGCGGCTAATTTTCATGAGTTGTTGCAACCAGCAGGGCTCAAGGACTGGAGTTTTAGAGGTCCCCAGGCTTGGCTGGGATAGAGATCTGAGGGTACTGCCTTACTACTGGAGAGAAGTCAGGCAAGCAACCCTGCATAAGGCTCAAGCTAAGGATTATGTAATGTGTCTGGGAACTGTTTTCTCATCTTGGAGTGCATCTGTGAAAGGTGACATTTGCAGAATTGTTTTTCAAGGGACAACACAGCCAGCAGGCACCATTTCCCTCTCCCACCCTTCAGCATAGGTGCAGAGACATCTGCTGAGGGCAGCTAACCTGAACACTGGCTCTTTAGCTTCCTGCTCTGAATCTCATGCCTCTGCATTCTGGCGCAACTGTCCTTCTCGGTCAAACCTGCATCAGTTTCAGTATGGTGAGATTCTCCTCCAGAAGACCAGCACAGGCCCTTGTCATAGCCCATCACTAAAGCTTAGAATTTTAAAAGTCAGCAGACTTGGCTGGGATAGATCCCAAAGTGCACTGTGCTGTTACAGACAGGCAAGCAACTTGGATACAGGCAGCATGAAAACAGCCATATGAAAAATACCTGGGATGCACTAGGGGGAAATTACTTGCTCTTCTGAGAGTACTACCATGAGAGCAGCAAGCACTGAGTCCTCTCCCTGGAGACAAAGGAACTGGCTGGTACCATTTCCTTCCCCTGCCCCTCAGTACAAACCAACATTAAACAGCACAGTACCAACAGTGCCTAACCTGCTTACACCAAGTCCCAACACCTGCTCTCTGCTGGTACTGATTCTCTAGACAAGTGTGCCTAAGGACTAGTGCAGGAGGTTGCTCCTCCAGACCAGCAGAAACCTCTGCATGAACAATGTCCACTGACTGTAGAGTTCTGGAAGGCTTCAGTTCTACTGGAAGTAGCATCACATCTTATTTAACAGGCAGACCAAAGCAAGTTAAAATTCACCACACAGTGGCCAAGGTCCAAACACTGCCCACTACAGGCAAGGAGGTCTTCTGCAGATGATGGATCTGAGGGATAGAGCAGCCAAACATAGCAGCAGAGTGCATGCAGCACACACCAGAGATGCCCCCCTGAAGTACCACACACTAGATACTATATGGCCTCTTCTTTAAAAGGCCATTATTCTCAGGAACAGGAAATATAGCATGTTTTTTTTAACACAGAAAAGAAGACAGAAACTCAGAAAAAAATGCCAAAATGGAGAAAATCATCCCAAAAGAAAGAATAAGAAAAGGTCATAGCCAGGAATCTAATCAAAACAAATATAAGTAAAATGTCTGATGAAGAATTTAAAGAAACAATCATAAGGATACTTGCTGAGCTTGAGAACAGCATGGAAGACATCAGGGAGACCCTTACCACAGAGATTAAACAGCTAAAAGCTAACTAGTCAGAAATGAAAAAAAAATAATTAACTGAGGGATGCCTGGGTGGCTCAGTCAGTTAAGCATCTGCTTTCAGCTCAGGTCATGATCCCAGGGTCCTGGTTTTGAGTTCCACATAGGGCTCCTTGCTCGGCAGGGAGCCTGCTTCTCCCTCTTCCTGCCACTTCCGCGGCTTGTGCTCTCTCTCTTTCTCTTTCTCTGACAAATAGATTAAAAAAAAAAATCTTTAAAAAAGAAAAGAAAAATATAATTAACTGAGATTCAAAACCATCTGGATGTAATGACCAGAAGGATGGAAGAAACAGAGGAACAAATAAGTTATTTAGAAGATAGAATTAGGGAAAATAATGAACTAAACAAAAGAGAGAAAAAAAACTTTGGATCATGGGGCGCCTGGGTGGCTCAGTGGGTTAAAGCCTCTGCCTTCGGCTCAGGTCATGATCCCAGGGTCCTGGGATCGAGCCCCACATCCGGCTCTCAGCTCAGCAGGGAGCCTGCTTCCCCCTCTCTCTCTGCCTGCCTCTCTGCCTACTTGTAATCTCTCTCTGTCAAATAAATAAATAAAAATCTTTAAAAAAAAAAAAAAACTTTGGATCATAAAAGTAGACTTAGGGAATTCAGTGACTTCATCAAATATAATAATATTTGTATCATAGCAGTCCCAGAAGAAGAGAGACAAAAAGGAGCAGAAGGTTTATTTGAGGAAATAATAGTGGAAAACACCCCTAATCTGGAGAAGGAAACAGACATCCAAATCCAGGAGGGATAGAGAATTCCAATAAAAATCAACAAAAGTAGGCCCACACCAAGACATATTGTAGTTAAATTTGCAAGATATATTGATAAAGGAAAAATCCTAAAAGCAACAAGAGAAAAAAAGGTTCTTAATTCACAAGAGAAGACCCATAAAGCTAGCTGCAGATCTCTCCACAGCAAGCCAGGAGGGAGTGGCATGATATATTCAACAAGCTGAATGGGAAAAATCTACAGCCAAGAATACTCTATCCAGTAAGGCTATCTTTCAGAATAGAAGGAGAAAAATAAAGAGTTCCCCAGAGAAAAACCAAAGAAGTCTGTGACCCCTGAACCAGTCCTGCAAGAAATATTACAGGGGACACCCAGAGTGGGAAAGAAAGACCAAAAGCAACAGGGACTACAAAGGAACAGAGAACAGCTCCAGAAACAGTGACAAAACAAGTAATAAAATGGCACTAAATACATAACTATCAATAATTACTCTGAATGTAAATGGACTAAATGTTCAAATCAAAAGACACAGGGTGTCAGAATGGATCAAAAAAAAAGACGCAACTATCCAAAACGCCTACAAGAGACAACCTACAAGAGACTCAATTTAGACCAGCAACACCTGCAGACTGAAAGTGGGGGGATGGAGAAATATTTATCATGCAAATGGACATCAAAAGAGAGCCAGAGCATCCATACTTATATAGGACAAACAAAATTTTAAATCAAAGACTGTAATAAGAGATGAAGAAGGGCATTACATCATTAAAAAGAGATCTATCCAATAAGAAGATCTAACAATTGTAAATACTTATGCTCCCAGCTTGGGAGCACCCACATATATAAAACAATTAATAACAAACATAAAGGAATTTATTGATAATATTATATTAATAGTAGAGTACTTTAACATCCCACCTACAGCAATGGATGGATCATCTAAGCAGAAAATCAACAAGGAAACAATGGCTCTGAATGACACACTGAACCAAATGGACTTAACAGATACATTCAGAACATTCCATCTTAAAGCAGCAGAATACACATTCTTTGCAAGTGTGCATCAGATATTCTCCAGAATAGATCAGAAATAGGTCACAAAACAGGCCTCAACAAGTACAAAAACACTGAGATCATACCATGCACATTTTCTGACCATGCTATGAAACTAAAAGTCAACCACAAGAAAAAAATCTGGAAAGAACACAAATACATGGAAGTTGAACAACATACTACTGAAGAATGAATGAGTCAACCAGGAAATCAAAGAAGAAATAAAAACACACATGGAAACAAATGAAAATGAAAATACGACAACCCAAAACCTTTAGGATGGAGCAAAAGTGATTATAAGAGGGAAGCATATAACAATATAGGCCTACCTCAAGAGGCAAGAAAAATCTCAAATATACAACCTAACCTTACACCTAAAGGAGCTAGAAAAGGAAGAAAAAACAAAGCCTGGGAGCTAAGCAGGAAAAGGGAAATAATAGAGATTAGAGCAGAAATAAATGAGCTAGAAATTGGAAAAAAAAAAAAACACAAAAAAACAGTAGAACATAACAATGAAACAAGGAACTGATTCTTTGAAAATATTAACAAAATTGATTCAAAAAAACCATAGCCAGATTTATCAAAAGAGAGAGAGAGATAAAGGAACTGAATAACAAGAGAGGAAAAATAACAACTGACACCACAGAAATACAATTATAAGAGAATATTATGAAAAATTATATGCCAACAAATCAGAAAATCTAGAAGAAATGGATAAATTCCTAGAAACGTACAAACTACCAAAACTGAAACAGGAAGAAACAGAAAATTTGAACAGATTGATAACTAACAAAGGAATTCAGTCAATAATAAAAAATCTCCCAAAAAACATAAGTCCACAGCCAGATGGCTTCGTAAGGGAATTTTACCAAATATTTTAAGAGTTAATACCCATTCTTCTCAAACTGTTCCAAAAAATAGAAGTGCAAGGAAAACTTCCACACTCATTCTATGAGGCTAGAATTATCTGATTCCAAAACCAGACAAAAACTCCACTACAAAAGAACCGTACAGGTGCCTGGCTTGCTCAGTCAGTTAAGGGTCTGCCTTCAGCTCAGATGGTGATCTCAGGGTCCTGAAACCTGGCCTGACATCAGACTCCCTGCTCAGAGGGAAGTCTGTTTCTCCCTCTCCCTTGGCCTCTCCTCCCCGCCGCTCATTATCTCTCAAATAAATAAATAAAATCTTTAGAAAGAGAGAGAGATAACTATATTCCTAATGAACATGAATGTAAAAATTCTCAACAAAATACTAGCAAATTGAATCTATGAGCACATTAAAAAAATCATTCACCATGATCAAGTGGCATATATTCCTCGGCAGCAAAGGTGGTTCAATATTTGCAAATCAATCAATATGATACACCACATTTAAAAAAAAAGCAATGAATAAGAACCTTATGATCCTCTCAAGAGATGCAGAAAAAGTATTTAACAAAATACAACATCCATTCATGATTTACAAAAAAAAAACCCTCCACAAAGTAGATATTGAGAGAATCTACCTCAATATCATAAAGGCTATACATGAAAAACCCACAGGTACTATAATCCTCAATGACGAAAAACTAAGAGTTTTTCTTCTACAGTCAGGACGAAAACAGGGTGGCCATTCTCACCACTGTCATTTAACATAGTACATAGTACTGCAATCATACAAAAAAAAAAAAAAAAGAAATAAAAGGCATCCAAATCAGCAAGGAAGAAGTCAAACTTTCACTGCTTGCAAATGACATGATACTTTATGTAGAAAACCCAAAAGACTCCACCAAAAAATTGCTAGAACTGATACATGAATTCAGCAAAGTGGCAGGATATAAAGTCAATGTAATCTATTGCATTTCTATAGACTGATAATGAAGCAGCAGAAAGAGAAAGCAAGAATTACAATTGCACCAAAAACCATAAGATACCTAGAAATAAACCTAACCAAAGAGGTAAAAGATCTGTACTCTGTAAACTACAGAATACTTACTTATGAAACAAGTTGAAGATGACACAAAGAAATAGAAAAACATTCCATGCTCATGGATTAGAAGATCAAATATTGTTAAAATATCTATACTATCCAAAGAAATCTACACATTTAATATAATCCCTATCAAAATACTAACAGTATTTTTCACAAAGCTAGAACAAACAATCCTAAAATTTGTATGGAACCACAAAAATACCTCAAATAGCCAAAGCAATCTTGGAAAAGAAAAGCAAAGCTGGAGGCATCACAATTCTGGACTTCAGGTTATATTGCAAAGCTGTAGTGATCAAGACAGTATGGTATTGGCACAAAAACAGACACATAGATCAATGGAACAGAAGACTCAGAAATGGACCCACAACTATATGGTCAACTAGTCTTCAACAGAGTAGGAACGAAAATTCAATGGAAAAAAGACAGTCTCTTCAACAAATGGTGGTGGAAAAACTGGACAGCAACATGCAAAAGAATGAAACTAGACCACTTTCTTACCCCATACTCAAAAATAAATTCAAAAAATGGATTAAAGACCTAAATATGAGACAGGAAACCATTGAAATCATAGAAGAGAACATACTCAGTAACCTCTTTAACATTGGCTGTAGCAACTTCTTACTAGATATGTCTCCTGAGGCAAGGAAAATAAGAGCAAAAATAAACCACTGGGACCTCATCAACATAAGTCTTCTACACAGTGAAAGAAACAATCAGTGAAACTAGAAGGCAATCTTTGGAATGGGAGAAGATATTTGCAAATGACATATCTGATAAAGGACTAGTACACAACATCCTAAAAACAAATAACCCAGTTAAAAAATGGGTAGGAAACATGAATAGACATTTTTCTGAAGAAGATATATAGATGGCCAAAATATGAAAAGATGCTCAACATCACTCATTATCAAGGAAAGGCAAATCAAAACTATAATGATATTTAAAAAAAAGTCCTACAGTAAGATATCATCTCACACCTAGCTAGAGTGGCTAAAATTAACAACAGGCAACAGTTCTTGGTGAGGATATGGAGAAAGGGGAAATATCTGAAACTGTGGGTAGAAATGCAAACTGGTACACTCTAGAAAACAGAAGAGAGGTTCCTCAAAAAGTTAAAAATATAATCCAGCCATTGCACTACTAAATATATACCCAAAGATACAAAAATACTGATTTAAAGAGATATATGCATCCTGATTTTTACAGCAGCATTATCAACCTGAGTGAAATTATAGGAGACCAAATGTCCAATAAGTGATGAATGGATAAAGATGTGGGGTGTGTGTGCTTGTGTGTGTGTGATGGAATATTACTCAGCCATCAAAAAGAATGAAATATTGCCATTTGCAATGACCTAGATGGAGCTAGAGTATTATGCTAAGTGAAATAAGTCAGTCAGGGAAAGACAAATATTATAGGATCTCCCTCATATGTTGAATTTAAGAAACAAAACAGATGAACATTGGGTGGGGGAGCCAAATCTGGAAACAGAGTCTTAACTATAGAGAAAAAACTGAAGGTTACAGCAGGGGAAGTAAGTGGGGAAATGGATTAAATACTGATGAGTATTAAGGAGCACACTTGTGATGAGCACTGGGTGTTGTATGTAAGTGATAAATCACTAAATTCTATACCTGAAACTAATATTATATTGTATGTTAACTAACTGTAAATTAAATAAAAACTTGGGGATAAAGGAAAAAAATGTAGTGTAGAACAATCAGAATCCCTTTGGATTTTTTTATGAAACTTCAGAATAAGAAGACTAGAATGAAAATAAGCTTGAAACTAATCAAAAACATTTTTTTAAATGAAAAACAAACAGTGTGAGAGGTTTGAAATTCTGAAATATAAAACAATAATAATTTTAATTGTGGTACTACTCTAGGAAGACAGATTAATAGAATGAAATGAAGTATCAAAAGCAGGTAAAGTGAAAAAAATAATTGAATATATAATTAAAAGTAACAAATCAGTGAGAAAAAATGGTTATTCTACAACTGATACTGGAAAAAGTGATCATTCTACAAAATTAGATCACTATCTCACATCATGTGACAACAAAATTCAAAATGTATCAAAATGCATTACTATAAAAAACATATGAAAACTAAAGCAACAAAATATTACAAACTGTTTTTGGCCCATATTCATATAAGATTAAAGGAGCCTTAAAGTCTTTTTACATAATAAAGTGCTGTAGCAGCTTTTTAATGCATAACACAATAGACAAAGTGTTAATATCTTAACTATATAAAGTGTTTTATAAACAGTAGGAAACAGCCAAACAAAAATGAAATACTCAAAGACAACATCTAATTCAATACAGAAGAAATACAAGTGAGCAGTAGGCATTTTGATATGCAAAATTCACTATTAAACAATGAAATACAAGTTGAAACAATCTCAAATTACCATCTGTTGCCAGTTATATAGTCAGGTTTTTAAAATAATGGCAATTTCCAGGGTTTTCAAAGGTAAAAGGAAACAAGTAAGCTTTTTCCTGACTCCCCATCTTTACTAAGGTATATACTTGACAAATAAATGTAAAATTAATAAAAATACAAACTTGTTTATCTTTTCAGGGAGACAATTTGATTATATGTATGAAAAATCTTAAAAAAAGTATTCTTATCCTTTAGCTATGCATTTGTTCTTCCAGGAATATATGATAAGGAAAAATTCTAAGCAAATAAAAATGCACAAAGATATTATAGTATTTTATGAAAGTAAAAAAATTAGAAATAATTGGGATTTGCTTAAATAAGCTAGAATCCACAAATATAATAGAATTCCAGGCAACCACTCAACCATATGAAAAAAACACAAAAAAACAAAAAACTAAGTAACCACACCAGAAAAATGTTCATAACACATTAAGTAAGAAAAAGAAAAAGTTACAAAGAATGCATAGACCCCATTTTTGTATAAAAACTTTACAAGTAATCATAAAACATAGAAAAACATCTGAAAATAAATACTGCAAAATGTTACTGGTGGTAATATCTGGGTAAAATAACAGTCTTCTTTTCTTTTTTGCTTATCTGTATTTTCTGATTTTGCCACAAAGAATACATATTGCTTGTAAAATTTTAAAAAATAGAAATTTAAAAGAAAAATGATTCTACATTTAAATTCTACATTTAAATACTCACTAAACACTTCTTTAATTTAAAATAACTCACACTAGGGGCCCCTGGGTGGCTCAGTGGGTTAAAGCCTCTGCCTTCGGCTCAGGTAATGATCCCAGGGTCCTGGGATGGAGCCCCCGCCTCTGGCTCTCCGCTCAGCAGGGAGCCTACTTCCCTTCCTCTCTCTGCTTGCCTCTCTGTCTACCTGTAATCTCTGTCAAATAAATAAATAAAATCTTTTAAAAAATAAATAAATAAATAAATAACTTACACTAAACCTCAATATAATTTAAAAAGTTAAATTTATACCCTTACTAATGGGTTTCAAAATCAGATTTAAAATCTACAAATAACCCAGTAAGTTGTATATTATTAACAATTATTTACTATTATTATAATGCTAGAACTCTTTCTTTTTTTTTTTTAATTTTGTTTATTTATTTGACAGATAGAAATCACAAGTAGGCAGAGAGGCAGGCAGAGAGAGGAGGAAGCAGACTCCCCGCGGAGCAGAGAGCCTGATGCGGGGCTCGATCCCAGGACCCTGAGATCATGACCTGAGCTGAAGACAGAGGCTTTAACCCGCTGAGCCACCCAGGCGCCCCCTAGAACTCTTTCTTATTATTTCAATTAATTTCAGTATAGACATCAAGATTTTAAGTTTAATCTATTGTTTAAAAAAAAATACTGAAGTTCTAATTTCTAGTCTGTCATATAAGGAAATCAGAAGTTGTAAGTCCCATCTCCAAGAAAAAAGCTAGAGAAACTGAAAATCAATAATTTTTCTATCAGAGAACTGGAGTCACAGAGCAAACCACTGCCCCAAAACTGGAGAGATAAGACAGGCAGATATAGAGAATCACAGCTTACTGAAACAGAACCCTAATAGCAGAAACCTCTACATATGGACCAGTACCAGACAAGGAAAATCTAAACTGCTATTGACAAATTGATGGAGGTTCCCTTTGGACAAGTTTGAGAGTTAACAAACTTGAACAGATCAGTTTTAGTGAGGCCCCACACTTTTGTGAGTTTTACCTCCTTCAAAATCCCTATCAGGTTCTCACAGTGAAGACAAGAAAATTCCCTCCTGCTTCTGGCAGGAAGAAGGAAAAAATAGTCATTTAGAAATATGCCCAGAACTTCTGTTGTTTTTAACAAGTACTGCCTTCAAGAAAATCTATTTTATCAGAACCTAATCAACTGGGGAATCAACTAATCAACTCCAGTCCCCCATCCCTCAAGATGTATAAGGGAAATATCAACTCTGACCTTGCCATCTCGCTTAAGGGGAAAAAAAAATGAAAAACTGAGACATAATTGTGAAAGTCAGTCCAAGGGCACAAGCTCACTAGAGTATAAGATGAAGTATAATTGCTAAGAAGAGAGAAAATTCAGTCATATAAAATGATTAAGGGATGTCTGGGTGTCTCAGTCAGTTAAGCATCTGCCTTTGGCTCAGGTCATGATCCCAGGGTCCTGGGATCGAGTCCACATTAGGCTGTTTGCTCAGTGCATAACCTGCTGCTCCTTCTGCCCCTCCCCCTGCTTGTGCTGTCTCTCTCTCTCTCTCTGACAAATAAATAAATAAAATCATTAAAAAATAATAATAAATGAATAAATTAATTAATTAAATGAACAATAAAATCTGAAAAGGCAGAAAAAAGTAAAAAGAAAATGAAAGAAACAAAGAATATGTGCAACAAGTAAAAAATGATAATATGGGCGATGTTAATCCAACTATATAAATAACCATGTATTAAACATCAAAAGATTAAATACACCAATTAAAAGAGGGACACCTGGGTGGCTCAGTCAGTTAAGCATCTACCTTCAGCTCAGGTCATGATCCCAATGTCCTGGGATCGAGCCCCATGTCAGGCTTTTTGCGGGGGAGCCCACTTTTCCCTCTCCCTCTTTTGCTCCTTCTGCTTGTTCTCTCTCTATCTCTCTCTCTCAAGTAAAAGTGGCAACTTAAAAAAACAAATAAATACACCAATTAAAAGATAGAGACTTCAAAGTGGATTTTAAAAAACCAAGACCTCGGGGCGCCTGGGTGACTCAGTGGGTTAAAGCCTCTGCCTTTGGCTCAGGTCATGATCCCAGGGTCCTGGGATCAAGCCCCACATGGGGCTCTCTGCTCAGTGGAGAGCCTGCTTCCTCCTCTCTCTCTGCCTGCCTCTCTGCTTACTTGTGTTCTCTGTCCGTCAAGTAAATAAATAAAAATCTTTAAAAAAAAAAAAAAGACCTCAACTGTATATTGTCCACTTTAACTGTAAAGACACAGATCAACTAAAAGTAAAAGGATGGGGAAACATGCCAGCTAACACTAATCAAAAGAAAGTGGGAGTAGTTATATTAATTTCAGGCAAAGCAGATTTCAGAACAAGGAAAATCATCTGAGATAAAAAGGGGATTTACATAGTGATAAGGGGATTAATTCTCCAAAAAGACAAAAAAACAAAAAAACCCTTAATATGTATGCAGCTAACAACAGAGCATCAAAATACAGAAGGCAAAAACAGAACCACAGTAAGAAATATACAAATATGCTATTTTTTAAAAAATATTTTACTTATTTGACAGAAACACAGTGAGAGAGGGAGCACAAGCAGGAGGAGTGGGATAGGGAGAAGCAGGCTCTCCACTGTGCAGGGAGCCTGACATGGGACTGCATCCCAGGACCCTGGGATCATGCCCTGGGGCAGACACTTAACTGAGCCACTCAGGTGCCCCACAAATACATTATTATAGTGGGAGACTTTTACACTCCCTCTTAGTAATAGATCTAGCAGGCCAAAAATCAGTAAGGGCATAGCTGAAATGAATAATATGATTAATCAAGTAGATCTAATTGACATTTATAGAATACTTCATCCAACAACAGAATATTCCTCTCAAGCTCATAGAGAAAATTCACCAAGAAAAACCATATTCTGGACACTTATTAACAAATTTAGAAGGATTGAAATCTTACAAGTATGCTATAATACCACAATGGAATTACACTAGAAATCAATAGGGGAAAGATAGCTGGAAAACCCCAAAATACTTGGAAATTAAATAATACACTTCTAAGAAGTACATGGGTCAAAGAAGAAATCGTAAAAGAAATTTTAAAAATATTGAAATAATTTCTAAATGCTTTAAGAGAAATTGGTATCAAAAATTATTCATTTGGCAATAGAGGCAGAATATGATTTGGCAAAAATAATTGAGACAGCAAAAACAAAGGCTGAAACTTTTTCCTACAGGAAAAAATTCAGTCATGAAGAAAAAGGACAGAGCAGTAGAACAAATCTGGGAAGGAAGAACAAAAGCAATACGGGGAAAAAGCCTCAAAATTTGTTTGTAGTGTGAAGTTACAAGAAGAAAGCAGTTTGATGGTTTCAGAAAACTACTACCATTCCTTTAAAAGTAACCCTTTAAGGGAATTAAGAAAACCTTGGCCAATAGATTTGGTATTAAATTAGCTTTGCTGTTGGTACCCCAAAGATCTTTAATCCTGGTTCCCTAAGATCAACCTAAGCAATGGATTCTTATCCAGAATCACAGTTCCTCCTGCATCACTCTTGCCTCTACTCTTCTAGGTTATATAGCTTTCATTTTGAATCTTAATCTCTGCCTATATTTGATTACACTAAACCAAACAAATACAATCTTTAGATAACCTGCCATTTGTGACTATGCCATATGCACTTCCTTACCGGAAACTCCACCAGACTCAGTAAATTAAGTTTCTGAGTATGATACATTCAACAGCCTGACCATCCTTCTATCAAACACAATGCTCTCTTCAAAATATACACTTGCTAAAGATATTTTACCTCCCATAATTTTCTTTTATCAAAAAATCTATTTGCTAGTATGAGTGACTAAAAAGGAAAGTTTAGAAATATTAAAGTAAGACCACTCCAGCACTGTAAAATATTAGTAGTGATGCAGGCTAGATAATAATTCCTCTTCTGTAATTTGGTTAAAATAACTGGTTTAAGCTGATACCACATAGTTCAGGTGAAAAACCAGGATATCATAAGCAGTTTACCTCATTCAAATTAAGATATATACACCAAACATCCTATAGGATTTTTGAAAATCAGTTTTATTTCTATAAATAACTTAATTTTTAGAAATCAGTTTTATTTCCACAGTATAAGAATTTTGTATATTCACCTAGCTACATAAAAATATTAAATTTAAAAAAATAAAAAAATTACTAAACTGATTTGCTAGGTTAAACTCTCAGAAAAACAAGAGTTTCTTCAAATCTTCTATGTATCAGCGAGTTAAAATGGGGGCCTACTAGAGAATATTATATGGAGGAAATAAAATCTGCATTATTTTTTCAAAATGGAGAGGAAGAGAAAATGTGTAAATGGAGAAACAGTGAAATGAAAAAGAGCACAAGCAATTGTTATACACACACACACACACACACACACACACACACACACACACATATATATATACAATTTAGGGTACTTGTTTTCAAGAACACTACTTCAAGTATATAATTATACTGAACAGTAGTTGTTAACGATTACATAACAAAATAAAATCCACCAACACGGATGTCTGGTTGTCAACTTATAAAAAATTCTCTTATCTCAGTTTTGAACCAGGCCTACCTAGCAAGGTATTATAGCAACTTTAGCTACAAAAGCTACTTTGAAAGAAACTGCTGGAAGAAAAAAAGAAAGCAGCTCCTAGCAGCTGTCACCTGGAGTTTGCCTGGCACTAACACCTGGGCTATGATGTTCTCCTGTTGAACATGAACACTTACCTAGAAAACCAGCATGAAACAAGGCCACTCTATGATCATGTGAAGTAAGACAAAAACAAAACCACTGCAGAATCACATCTGGGTACTGATAAACGTAAGAACACTGTGCAAACCACATTAATAATTAAGTGCCCCCCACATCCAACTAACATAAGTAACTGCTGCTTCTTTAGCCATTATAGCTTTAGACTCATTGCCATTCTTCTTGCCTCCTACATAAAAATTTAGAATTCAAATGATAGAATTGTCTCCCACTTTCTGACAACACTCAATTCATGCTTCTTTGAACTTTTCTAAAAATACCTAACATACCACATATCATGTGACAAGTCCTAACACCCTCTTAGTGAGATGTTTCATGGTTCCCTATCCTATGCAATGTCCCTTGTTGTAATAAACCCAACTTTGATTACAGAAATGCAGTCTGGTTGATGGGCACAGACACTGCACTTCCTTTCAAATGTTCTAAAACCCAGTCTACTTGTTATTTTGGCCAGTCTTCAACCTAAAAATTAAGTTAGTATGATATTGGCATAAGAACAGGGAAAAAGATGGAATTATATTGTTAACACAGATACAAATTCTAGTATCTATCAATACTAGATATAAATATATGACTAGATATAAATATATGACAAAGGAGTATCACAACTAGTGGGAAAAGCATCAGTTAATAAATGATATGATAAAACTGATTGGTTATAAGGAGGAAAAATCATTTTAGAGTCATACTGTATACACCAAAACAAATTCTAACTGGATTAAAAAATTAAAATATAAAAGATCAAAACACCAGAAAATAAAATAAAATAGAAATGATTATTTAATCAAAACTTTGAATTTTAGAGGCAATTCTTTGTTTAGAGTAGATAAAAAGGAAAGGATCAATATATTTAACTATACAAAAATATAAATATATATAAATATATAAAAATATATATACTATATGTATCTATATAAATATATATAAATATAGATATTTATATATATAAATATAGATATATATAAATATATAAATAAATTTAAAAATATATATAATGAACAAGCAAAAAATAAGCTAGGGAATTTTTTACAAAAAATATAACAGGCAAAAGATTGATATATTTAATATATAAAAATTTTAGAAAAACTAATAGAAAATTACTAAGAACCAAGAGATGAGAAAGTAACAGATATGAAAAAAAATTCATATAAGAAGAAACTCAACTAGTCAATAAGTTTATAAGAAAATAATCAAGATCACTGATAACTAAAAAATATAAATTAAAATAACTCATTTTGAATTTTCATATACTAAATTAAGAAAAATATGTTTCAAATTATTGTGACCGTATTTTTAAACTGGCAGTTATACATTCTAAGGTGAATTTAAATTGGTGAATCCTTTTGGAAAATAATTCAGCAAGATACAAATAAGTGTATAATTCACCTATTTTACCTTTAGGAAACTAGTCTGGGTAAACAATACTATATATGCTGAAAGTTTAATGTTTACACATTATATTAAAAATGGAAAAATGGAAACAAACTGAATTTCCAATAATAAAGGAAAGTGTATCCACTAGATGGAATGTTTTAAAGCCATTAAACTTATATAAAGAAAAAATTCCTAAAAATATAAAAACATATTTATGTTCTAATGTTAATCCATAAAAACTAGGATGTAAAATTCTATATAAATCCATAACATAATATAACATAATTTCCATAATATAACTGAGATACTACCATACAATATATAATGGCCAAACCAGGTATGACAACAGAATTTTGGTCCACAAACTGCAGCAACCAGCCCAGGAAACCAAACCACAATCCCTGCAACAACCATTCCAGGAAGTCAAACCACAACCTCTGCAGTAATTAGCCCAGAACATTAGGACTTGGTCAATGACTGCCCCGTTTCCTAATTTTTATAGACCCCCTTCACCCACAACACTTCAAACTCAGTATGAATAAGAGAAAAACAAACATGATTTTCAAACCACAATCACATAGAATGCCCCGTTGATAGTCAGCCTGCCTCCAGTTTCCCATACCAACAACCTCCTATAAGAACATATCTGAAGCCTACCCTTTTTTTCACTATAAAGCTTTCCCCACCCTCCCTGTTTACCTTTGAGTCTCTGCCAAATGCAAGTAATGGTGGCTGACTCCCTCACTGTAGCAAGTTTTAAATACCCTCTGTTCTTATTTGAGTGGTCATTTATGTCCATATAGCAAAAACTGAACATAAAAAAACACTGAAATAAAATGTACCCCAAATATCACTAATTATTATCTATATTACTATATCACTTTATATATTACCTATATATTACCTGATATATTACCTATATCACTATATCACTAATTATTACCTATATCTGAATATTTAATATATGGATATGTATTTAATATAAAATATAATATTTAATTGTACTTAATATATGGATAATTCAAGAATGTATTTCTCTCTGCTGTATTTTCTGTAATGAGCACATCTGTACTTACAATGGAAATGTAATTCTTCAATAAAAATATTTGATGGACTACTATTCAGTAATTAAAAAAGGGACAAATTACTGATACATTCAACAACACAGACAAATCTCAAAAACATTACGTTGCATGAAAGAAGACACACACACACACAATACATATTGTAAGATTCTATTTACATGAAGTCCAAGAACAGGCAAAACTAAGTTATAATAAAAGCCAAAAATTCATTGCCTCAGAAAAGAAGTGGGAGTGGAAAAGTAACTGGAAAGGGGCAGGAAGAAATTTGAAGAAATTTAAGGTGTTCTATATCATATTTTGACTGATGGCTACATGGTTATATATAACTGGCAAAACTCACTGAACTGAGTATTTAAAACCTGTGAATTTTCTTATGTGTAAATTATACCTCAAATTCTTCCTTGTTCTTCCCAACTTTGCTTTCAGCTGTCAAATCCCAAATGTTCAACTCTTAGCCCTGTATCCTCTCAATAATTATGCTTTGCTTTCCTTAGAATGAAATATATGGGCAGCATGAAAATGTTAAATTATTTTTATGGTAAATGTATAATTCTGCTTTGTATGAAGGCAGAAATTAAATTAGTTATCAGGGAACAAAAAAGCATGATTTGAAGATTATTCTTTGAAGATTAAACTGAACAGATCAAGATTAAATACTTTTTCACTCCTTTCAAGGAGAAATTGGTAATAAAAGAGAAATGTGACTTAAAGAGCTATTTTGGTATATTAATAGTATCAACAAAAGTATTAGACTTGTTAGGAGAATAAAATTGTGGCAAAATAAAATGTTTTAAATATCTTCCAGGGTGCCTGGGTGGCTCAGTCAGTTAAGTGTCTTTCTTTGGCTTAGGTCCTAATCCCAGGGTCTCAGGATCAAGCCCCACATCAGGCTCCCTGCTCAGTGGGGAGCCTGCTTCTCCCTCTCCTTCTGCCCTTCCTCCCACTTGCTCATAGTCTCTTTCTTGCTCTGCACTCTCTCCCTCAAATAAGTAAATAAAATCTTAAAAAATAAATAAATAGCTTCCAGATTCTTCCATTTTAGAATAAAAGAGCTTTCAGCCAGAAGAATATAATTAGAAATTAAGCTAAATAAAGGACAAAGACAAAAGACAGCAAATATACTGTAAAATGATATAAAAAATAGAAATGCAAAGTAAAAAGGAGGGAAGTGGTAAGGGAGCAAAGAACCTAAACCACTTAAAAAAGAATAAAAGGAAGTTTCATAAAAGTTACCCAAAAAATGAATTAAGTACATATGTTGCAAATCATTAATTGCATAAAAATATAAATGGTTCATTTAGTGTGAGCTGGCATCACAAATTCAAAAAATAATAATAATGGCCCAATTACAAAATGCCTAGTATAGCATTATATATAAAATTGACCTTCAATAAATAAGTACATAAGTAAATGAATTTTATGCTGAGTAATTCTATGCAGAATAAAAGAAAACTATGCTGACTAATTGTCAAACACAAGAATATTGAGTATTACCTCAAATAGTAAAGAAATTTTGGTTATGATAGAACTGGAAAAAGCAAAGAAAGATCCAATAATAACTACCTAAGGATGGAAGAGAATCAGAGTAAGGAACTTTCTGAGTTATATAAATTATATAAGTAATCAATAAGAATAATGTACAGATTATTTATAAATCGAACTCTCAATAAATCAGTATTCCTCATAAGTATTCTGATCCTCTCCTTAATGCCCTCCGATCAAATTCTTCGAATATAGTTAGCCTATTAACCTGAGTCTTGATATCCTATAACTTAAAAGAAATCTGAGAGAAAATAGAGTTGACTAATCCATTTTCAGCTTCTTCCCTTTTTTAAAGATTTTATTTATTCACTTTAGAAAAAGAAAGAGAGAGCTTGAATGAAGGGAAGGGCAGAGGGAGAGGAAGAGAAAGAATCTCAAGCACTGTCACCATTGATTGCCTAGCCCCAAAGGGGGCTTAATCTCAGAAACTGGAGATCATGACCTGAGCCAAAATCAGGAGTGGGATGCTTAACCAACTCAACCACCCAGGCTTCCCTCAGCTTCTTACTATATAATCCTAAGTACTATAGAGTGAGTCCTTGTGAAGTAAATGCTTTATTTTTTCAACTTTTTAAAAATATTCACTTAAAAGAAGAGATATGTGAAACTGGATCCCATCCTAATCCCTCCAATAATACGTCACAAATAAAAATTAATACCATTGAATGCAACCTAAAGAATCAACTCCAGTCTTTTATGTCTCTTATATTTTCCTCTTTTCCAATGACCTAAGGGAAATCTACCTCCATAGTAGCATCACGAAGTAGGAGTACCTTAGGATGACTTAAAAATACTCTTTTCCTGGAGTGCCTGGGTGGCTTGTGGGTTAAGCTTCTGCCTTCGGCTTAGGTCATGGTCTCAGGGCCCTGGGATTGACCCCCGCATCAGGCTCTCTGCTCGGTGGAAAGCCTACCTCCCTGCCTACTTGTGATCTCTGTCAAATAAGTAAATTTTAAAAAATATATATTCTTTTCCAATTTCTTAAAAGATGTGACCATCTCTAGAAAACAGATTTTAAAAGTCTAAAGTCTATTTTTCATCTTTGAAGTAAACCGAAAAACCCACCCACTTCCTCAAATATAATCTAACAGTTCAGAAAGGAAATATGCAAAGAATTTTGTTTTTAACAACACATACAAAAGCATAGGATACCTGATCTTCAAAACAAAACAAAACTCTAAGACTTTACACAAATTGAATTAAAGATAACTTCAAGTCAGATGAAAATGCAGTGTGAATTTTGTTTGGTTCCCAATCCAAACAAATCAATTACAAAAAGATACTATGGAACAACTGAGGAAATTTAAACATTACCTGCATATTAGAGTGTAAAAAGAAATTCTGTTAATGTTTTTAGATATGATAATGGTATTAGAGATTTTTTAAGAGGAAAAGGGAGGAAGTTTATATTTTTGAAAAGGAGAAGGAAGGAAGTTCTTATGTGATCTCAGAAATTTTTACAGATAAAATTGTATAATGTCTGAGATTTGCATTAAAACAATAAAATTGGAGATGAAGATATGGAAGGTGGTAACTACTACAACTAGGAGTTTATTAAAGTATTCTCTCTGTTCATTTTCCAGAAAGTAACTAAAAAAAAAAAAAAAAGACAAGTGAAGGTAATGAAGATCTTTGTAAAAGGCAGAATAATGGCCACCTAAAGAATCTGTGAATATGTTAGGTTTTATGGCAAAGGGGAATCAAGGTTGCAGATGAAATGAAGATTACTGATCAGCAGACCTTGAAATGGGGAAATTAACCTGGATTATCCTAGTGGGCCCAATGTGATCATAAATCTTTAAATATGGAAGAGGGAAGCAGGATAGTTAGTCACCGTGAAGGAGTGTGAGAAAAATTCAATTGGCCAATGTTGGAAAGAAAATAGAAGGAATTTTAAGCAGCCTCTATAAGCCATAAAAGGAGAAAACACTCTCCTAGAGCCCTACTAAGACCTTGATTTTAGCCCAGTGACACCCATTTCAGACTTCTGACCTCCAGAACTATAAGCTAATAAATTTGTGTTGGTTTTTTTTATTAAGATTTTATTTATTCATTTAACAAAGAGAGAGAGAAATCACAAGTAGGCAGAGAGAGAGGGGGAAGCAGGCTCCCTGATGAGCAGAGAGCCCGATGTGGGGCTCGATCCCATGACCCTGACATCATGACCTGAGCCAAAGGCAGAGGCTTAACCCACTGAGCCACCCAGGTGCCCCAATTTGTGCTGTTTTAAGCCACTAAGTTTTTGGTAATTTGTTGCAACACAAATGGGAAGCTAATACAATCTTATAGTAGAATAACATATTTTTATTTACCTGAAAGGAAATTAAAACACAGTGTGCTGGGAATTCAAATAAAATGTAAATCAAGAAAAGAAAAAAATTTATTCATCAAGAAAAGAAAAAAATTCTGAATCAAATATCTTTACTACTTTAAAGGAAAAACTTTTCCTCCTTCCCCACTCTATCCTTCTCTTTCTGGTAGCCCCAACTTCTTTTCTATGGTTTAACTGCATTACCCCCACGACAATATACCAAAATGATATTAAAATCTACCATCACTGCTACTTTCCTAACACTTTTCTCCATACACATCTACTCTTTGTTTTTTATATACTTTTTTTTCCTCCAGATTTTATTTTTAAGTAATCTCTACACCCAATCTGGGGCTCAAATTTGCAACCCCAAGATCAAGATTTATAAGCTCTACTAGCTGAGCCAGCCAGGCACCCCTTTACACATCTACTCTTTTTTTTTTTTTTTTTTTCAAGATTTAATTTACTTATTTGAAAGAGAGAGGGTGGGCTCCAGCAGGGGGAGGGTGCAAAGGGAGAGGGAGAAGCAGACTGCCTGTTGATCAGGGAGCTGGACATAGGGCTTGAGCCCCAGACCCTGAGATCATGACCTGAGCCAAAGGCAAATGCTTAACCAGGCAGATGATTAACCAACTGAGCCACCCAGGCACCCCAACATATCTACCCTTAAAAGTACTAATTCTACCAACTCTATTCTCTATTATAGCGTGACTTTAATTTTATCCATTATCTTAGTGAAACTATTTTTACCCTAATCAATTTTCTCCAGGTCTAAATGGGCTCTCTCTGTTGATTTGTTTGTTTTTAATTTGTTTGCTTTGTTTTCACATTCTTGACCTCTCTGTAATGCTGAGACATTCTTGAATTTCTTTCTTAATATTCTTTCTGAAGAAAGTATCAGATTATTTAACTCTACTTTTAAGTTTTTCTCTTATCATTCTGCTCACTTCTATTTCTCCTTTGCTAGCTTTACATTTCTCATCTACTCAGATGTTACAAGCTGTAAGCACTTCCCTCAGACTCACTCTAACCTTTCAATTGATTGCACTACTAATGGTTTTCAAACTTTTTTGGTTTGTAAATTTGTAGAAGAGTGTTTAGTCAATTTATAATGAATAAATTAGACTAAACATTAAGCAGTCCAATTAATTTTCTTGACAGTCTAACTTTATTGTGTATATTTAGGTAAAGTACTAGTTTTTAATATCAGTGAAATTTACTGATGATTAGCAAAGCAGAACATTTTTAAAAACGGAGTTTTCTCTAGCTACCAATCCTTACCTTTCAAAATCCAGGCATCAGATCTACATCTAAAACCACCATTACAAAGTGGTCAATTTTATTTATAATGAAATGTACTTATCCAACTATAAAGATGTTTTTTATGCTGTTTTCAATCCAAGAGATGCTTACTGGATATATATAATCCAATTATAAGACACTTACCTAAAGTTAAAACATTAAATATTATATTGGTTTTCAAATTCAGATTCATTACATTGATTATGTATCATTATATTCAAAATAATTCCATATACCATCAATATCAACTGGTAATTTTAGGCCAACAATGAAACTAAAATAGTACTTGCCTTTCTAACATCTTACCTAAGTCCAGAAAATATCTTAAGTGATAAATCAACCAAGAAGTACTATTTCACTCTTACTATAGTCAGTTAGCTGAGAATGATTTACACCCTAATCATTTTTTAACATTGTACAGTAAATATCTTTTGAGCAATAAACTTGTTAAAATATCTTCTTGATATTTTATTTCATGACTATGAATGTTCAATTTAACCAAGCCTCTTCACAGGTATTACCATGGGCCTATTATGATCTTTCTGGAGGTCTTGTAGTTGATAACTACTTTCTCTAAACTCTTTATGCTTTCTATTTTTGGCTTTCTAAAATTTAATCACTGACTTTTAAAAAATATTTTATTTATTTATTTGAGAGAGAGAGCATGAGAAGGGGTTGGGTCAAAGGGAGAAGCAAACTCCCTGAGCAGGGAGCTCGATGCGGGACTCGATCCTAGGACTCCAGGGTCATAACCTGAGCAGAAGGCAGTCACCCAAACACTGATTTTCTAGCAGTCCTTATCAATAAATGTTAACATTATTTAGAAAGTTAGGAATGATTCCCTAGTGTATTATAAACATTAAGTGATTAGCCTTTTAAATATTAAAAAGATGCTTTAAGTCATTTAATTTAAGAAAAGAGCACTGCAGCTACAACCAAAATCTTTTATAAAGATCATTATTTTGACAAGTAGGAACAAAAAACTCTAATTAGTTTTCTCTAATGGGACGAAAACTCAATTTAAAGCTTAAAACAGGACTTCTACTTGAAAGCTTTAAGAATACAAAGTTTTTGCTATTAAACTAATATGTAAATGTTATATAGAAAAATGATACGGGAAAGCAATACAATCATTCTATCATTAAAAGTAAACCATGTAATTTAACCCTATGATTTTTTGCAGGCACATCTTCAAATGAAGGCAGAAGGAGGTCTACAGAAATGCACTAAAATTCAAGAAATACAAATTTGGTTTAATCACTAGTAATAATCCTACAGGTAAATAAATTTGAAAATTATGTTAAGTTTTTAAGTTAGTTCTATATTGATATATACACAAAGTATGATAGCACTATTTTTTAATATATCTGTATTTTTAGTTAAAGTATAATTAACATAGTGTTATATTAGTTTCAGGTGTATAATGATTCAACATTTCCATACATTACTCAATGCTCATTATAGTAAATGTATTCTTAATCTCCTCTATCTATTTTACCCATCCCCCCACAGCCTCCCCTCTGGCAACTACCAGTTTGTTCTGTGTATTTTAGAGTATTTGTTTTCTTCTGTCTTTTTCCTAGTTTATCTCTTAAATTCCATACATGAGAAAAATCATACAGTATCTGTCTTTCTCTGTTGGACTTAGCTTCACTTAGCATTAACACCCTCTAGGTCCATCCATGTTGTAGCAAATGGCAAGATCTCATTCTTTTTTATGTCTCAGTAATATTCATTATATATACACTACATCTTTATTCATTGATCTATTGATGGTCACTTGAGCTGGCTATTTGACTAATATAAATAATGCTGCAATAAACACAGTGGTACATATATCTTTTTGAATTAGTGCTGTTTTCTTTGCACAAATATCCATTAGTGAAATCACTATCCAGATGGTATTTCTATTTTTAATTTTTAATTTTAATTTTTTGAGGAACCTCCACACTATTTTCCACAGTGGCTACACCAATGTACATTCCTACCAACTCTGCACACAAGGGTTCCTTTTTCTGCATATCCTCACCAACACTTGTTCTTTCTTGTCTTTTTGATTCTAGCCATTCTGACAAGTGTAAGGTGGTACCTCACTGTGGTTATGATTTGCATTTCCCTGCTGATTGGAGATACTGAGTATCTTTTCATCTGTCTGTTGGCCACCTATATGTCTATTTTGGAAAAATGTCATTCAGGTCCTCTGCCCATTTTTTCAGCAATTTATTTGTTTTTTTTGGTGTTGAGTTGGATAAATTCTCTTTATGTTTTAGGAATTAACCTTTATCAGATATAGGATTTGCAAATATTTCCTCCTATTCAGTAGGTTGCCTTGTGATCTTGTTGATGGTTTCTTTCACTGTGCAAAAGCTTTTTATATTAGTGTAGTTCCAATAGTCTAGTTCTGCTTTTGTTTCCCTTGCCTTTGTGTGGGGTTCAAGAAAGTCCAGTTTCATTCTTTTTACATGTGGCTCCCCAGTAAAAGAATGGCTCCCCATTCTTTTACATGTGGCTCCCCAGTTTTCCCAGCACCATTTCTTGAAGAGACTGTCTTTCCTTATTATATGTTCTTGCCTACTCTGTCACAGATTAATTGACCATATAAGTCTGGGTTTATTTCTGAGTTTTCCATTTTGTTTCATTGATATATGTGTCCATTTTTGTGCCAGTATCATACTGTTTTGATTACTGGAGTTTTGTAGCATATCTGGAATTGGAATTTTGATACGTTCAGTTTTTTCTTTCTCAAGATAGGTTTCATTACTCAGAGTCTTTAGTTATTCTATATAAGTTTTAGTATTATTTGTTTTAGTTCTGTAGAAAATGCTGTTGGTATTCTGATAGAGATTGCTAGTCTAATGATCTGTAGATTGCTTTGGGTGCTATGGACATTTTAACAATATTGGTTCTTCCAATCCATGAGCCTGGAATATCTTCCTATTTACTTGTGTCATCTTCAATATCTTCCAACAGTGTTTTATAGTTCTGGGAGTATAGGTCTTTCACTTCCTTACATTTATTCTAAGGTATTTTATTCTTTTTGTGTAATTGTAAATTTGATTGTTTTCTTAATTTCTCTTTCTGCTCTTCATTATTAGTGTATAGATACATAATAGATTTCTGTATATTAATTTTGTATCCTAAACTACTGAATTCACTTATCAATCCCAGTAGTTTCTTGGAGTCTTTCAAGTATTCTATATGACATCATCTGCAAATAGTGACAGTTTCCTTCTTCCTTACCAATTTGGATGCCTTCTATGTCTTCTTCTCATATGACTGTAGGAACTAGAATTTCCAGTACTATGTTAAATAAAAGTGGTAAGAACAAATATCTTTCTCTTGGTCCTGATCTTAGAGGAAAACTGTTTTTTGACATCGAGTATGAGCACCATTTGCTTTTAAGATAAGAACTGCCATACTAAATGGGACCCATAATCCAATTTGTTGACAATGTACTAGCACAAAAGAACTTTTTGTAAGAAAATGTGACTGTTCTCTATAGTAACTTTAAAAATTTATAAACATACTTTTTACAAGTCTATAATTCCTTACATGAGCCAGTCCCTGCACCTTTATCCTCTTAGGATAAACAAAGTGAGAGCCTAGAGTAACTGAATTATCTGGCTTTTGTGTGATTCTTTAAAAAAATTAATTTTAATTCATTTGGTACTTAAATTTCCTAACCTCTAACCCTAACAAGGTTGCTTAAATCTTCTGGTTTGTCTCCATTCCTATTCTTAAAGATGCCCACCCTCAACTGTCCATTTTGGTGACAGGAGCATGAAATCACTGTCAGACACTTCATCCATAATAAGTTATACTGCAGTATCAACTGTACTACCTTTTGTTCTACCAGTTACAGTATAAAATGAAACAAGTCCACACATCTCACAGAATATATTAATGAATGATAAAGGCAGATATGTAGAACTGTGATCACACTCTTATGCCAAACTCAGTCACAAAACCTCCCAAATAAAATGATGTAAAATTAGAAGAATGTGGAGACAATGGAAAACCTAAAGATGTAGAACTGGGATCATGGTCTTATGTCAAACTCAGTTACAAAACCTCCCAAATAAAATGATGTGAAATTAGAAGAATGTGGAAACAATGGAAAACCTAAAGAAGAGATAATAATCAGGGATACCTAGGCATTTGACCTCACTCAGCTTTCCAGGATTCTGGAAAGCCTAATCCTTCACAGTCCATACCTTTGTTTCTTTCTTTCCTTTCCTTTCCATTTTTTTTTTTTTTTTAAGATTTATTTGAAAGAGAGAGAGACAGAGGCAGAGAAAATGCACTGAGTTGGAGGGAGAGTGAGAATCCTCAAGCAGACTTCCCACTAAGCAGGGAGCTCAACATGAGGCTCATTCCCAGTACCCTTAGCTGAAATGAAGAGTTGGACACTTAGCCAACTGAGCCACCCAGATGCCCCTCTAACACCTATATTTCTGATTTTATAGCCATTTATCTGAGAAGATCTGATGTTATATCTGATATGAGAATCATATTACAAATCTGTTTTCTTGTAGAATTTACACTATTTATCTACATGTTGGCTCTGACACCATGACCATTTATAAAAACAGCTTATAAATGTTGATGAATAGGGAGTTGGCCAATTTAAAAGTCTATTCAAAACTTTAGGAATCATCCCATCTGGTTCTGGTGATATATTTCTTTTCATTTGTTTTGTTAATTAGGTCTAGAGCATCCCATGTGTTTGTCACTACCAATCTAGTACTTCTGAATTGTTACCCTAAAATGATCATTTAGAAACAAAAGTGTCCCTTATAACTTCCTCAATAAAAACTGAGACTTAATTAATATTTCTACAATCTTCTTTTTCATATCTTTTGGAAAATTATACACCATATTCCTAAAGTGGTGTCTTTATGTGATGTAAATTTACTTCATAAAAGCCTTTCCCAAGAGACTGTTCAAAACAATACCTCATTTGCTTTTTTTGTGTTGTTTTTTTTTTTTTTTACAATATGGAGCTTGAACTCAAAACCCTGAGATCAAGACCTGAACTGAGATCAAGAGTTGAATGCTTAACTGACTTAGCCACCCTGGCATCCCTCCAGTTTGCTCTTAATACATCATTCTATTGGCTTCCTTGTCTCATTTATTCATCTATTCATTCAACAAATATTTACTGCTTTCTATATGGCAGGTACTGTTCTATGAATTGGTAAGATAATTGTGAACATAATGAGGCCCCAACCCTGATGGAGTTAAATTATGATAGGAGAAGCAAACAATAAGTAAATAAGTATATATAATGTAATAACAGGCGGTTGTATTATTGAGAAAAAGTAATCAGGATAAGGGCAGAAAGGGAGTGAGCAGCCATCAATGAAGAGCTCTCTGAGAAGTTAACAATTAAATTAAGAATTGAATGATGTAAAAGGAATATGTAATATAATTATTAGAGAGGATAGTGTTCCATGTAAAGGAAAAAGAAATGTAAAATCCTTGAGGTGGGAATCATGTTTGAGAAAAAGTAAGAAAGCCAATGTACCTGTTGCAGAGTTAGTAGCAGGCAATAAGTTGATAGTGATGTCTTGCCAGGGCCAGACCATTTAGATCTTTATAAGACATTAATAGGACTTTTGTTTTTATTTTTAAGAGAAACAAAAAGCCATTGAAGTGTTCTGAACAGGAAGCACATAATATGATTTAAATTTTAAAAAGATTCTACTACTTATTATGAGAAGAGACTGTGTAGTGAAGCCTGAGTGAGAACAGAGAAAATACCTAAAAGCTATAGAGCAGTAGTCCAGGCAAAAGATGCGGTGGAAGTGAAGAGATGTGGTCAGATTTAGGATGTATTTTGAGGGGGGAGTCAATAGAAAATTCTATCTTCTCAACATCTCTATGTTTCCTATGCAATTAATCATGTTACTTTTTTTTTTAATAAGAAAGATGAAACAGAAAAAATACTGGATTTAGTCATGAAAAAGAACAGAACATTAAACTTAGCCATGCCTCCTACCAACTTGGAGACCCAGGGATACCACTTAAATTCTCTGGCCTCAGATGTCTTATCAGTAAAATAAAAATATTTACACTTTATTTGTCTCCCTTACAGGACTGTTATGAAGGTCAAATGGGAGATCTTACAGATGAAGTTCTCTAACTCTAATTTAACCAACTTGCTAGATTAACAAAAACTTCCCATTCTCTTTATAAAACAGATTGATATTAGTGATTCCCTGAATAACTGACACTAGTAAACTTAGCTAGAATACTTATGCTCTCCTACTCCAGACCTAATTATGTGTAAGTCAGTTAACTATAGAGATGAATAAATAAATATATATATTTACATATATATATTTATTATATATGTATCATATGATATATATATAATATATTGTATATTATATATACACACACACGCATTTATCTCGTGTGTGTGTATATGTGTATATATATATATATACTCATCTATACTTTATATATATATGTGTGTGTGTGTGTATGTATTCAAGTTGACACTTGAATGACATGGATATGAACTGCATGGGTCCACCGATGTTTGAAATTTTTTTCGATAAATATAGTATAGTACTATAAATGTATTTCTTATTATGATTTTCTCAATAACATTTTCTTTTCTCTAGCTTACTTTATTGTAAGAATACAGTATATAATACATATAAAATACAATATCTGCTATTTATGTTATCAGTAAGACTTCCAGTCAACAGTAGACCATTCATAGTTAAGTTTTGTGGGAGTCAAAGTTTTCAGGGAGTAAAGCTTTTAGGGAGTTGAATATATACAGATATTCAAACACATGGGGGTTCTGTACCTTGTTCAAGGGTCAACTATATATTCATCAAATATATTCATCATATGTGCAAACTGTCAGATGATATTTATGTGTCATCTAGAAGGACCTAACACCTGCTTCAAAAGCATATAAGTTCTTATTCTATGTTAGATAAATTAAAACCAAAAACTATAATGAATTTCCGTGGCTTGTGGAAGAAAAGTCCACACAGAACTCCAATTATAGAACCAACACTTAACATTGCTCATTTATCAAGTGATTTGTGAACTGATGTATATGTTTTCATTTAAAATAAAATATTTAAGACATATCTTTATTAATAACTTTCTGCTTTAATCTCATTTCAGTTAATCAACCAACCATGTACATATTGTTTCATTCATAGAGTAAATCAAATGCCTACTATAGTTGTTTTCAGTACAACCATGAATTAGAATCTCCTGTGGGGTCTTTCCAAAAAATGTAAGTGCCTAGGCCCAATCCTTAGAGACTGATTCTCTAAGATTAGTGGAGCTAGAAGTCTCTCTTTTACACGGAGTTAAGAATGGCCTGCTAGGTAATAAGAAGCCTAACAATGATACAGAAACAAAATATATTTACCACTCAAAGAGTTGACAATATAATGATACTGACAGAAAAATAAATTTTCCAATCACAGTAAGGTGTTAAATTAACTCTATAGGAATATGCCAGATGCTACAGGAAAACAAAAGAAGGGAAAAAAAACTAACTGTGCTTTGGACAGGAAAAGAGGAAGGCAGTGGTCAGAGTTGGTTTCATGGAGGTAGTATTTTAACTATGAGATTAAAAAAAGTAATGGGGGATGGAGGGATGGCACCTGGGTAGCACAGTGAGTTAAGCATCCAACTCTTGATTTCAGCTCAGGTCATGATCTCAGCGTACTGGGATCAAATTCCTGCTCTGTTCAGAAGGGAATCTGCTTGAGGTTTCTCTCCCTCTACCTCTGCCTCCCCACTCCACTCCCCACTTGCACACATACACACACACACTGTCTCTCTCTCTCAAATAAAGAAATCTTAAAAAAAATAATAACTTGGAATTCTCCAATTTTACTAAAGCTGGAAAGGATATTGTAGTTAGAAGCAATAGATTGAGATATGAAAATACAGTGCTTTCAGGTAATGCAATATGCTTAGGAAATCAAGGAAATGAGGATGGAAAGGTAAACATCTAAAGGGAAGCCCATCTAAAATGAACTATATATGGATCAAGTTAAACAGTTTGACATTTACTGTATAGGGCAGTAATTTCAAATTCTGTTTCATAGAATTCAAGTTCAGAAAAGGCACTTCATGTATTTCACAAATATCTGAACAAATGGCATTCAAATGTGTACATACTGAACTGAGATAGCAGTAAACCAATGTATTAACTTTTTTGCTAACCTTGAGCTAAAGTTTCTTCTACCATTTCTGTGTTTTTGAACTTCTTATACATTTGTCACTGATTATAAAGGTTGTAGTTTTATACTTGGTTGTAGTTTTATACTTTTACTTTTTAAGACCAGAAAAATTCCTACTACCTGCCAGGGATAATATTATACAACAAAAACCAAATATAAAAAACAAGCTTTTTATAATATCTGTATAATTTATTATAATTTATTTTTAAAATATATACCAATAAAGTACATTTATTTGTTTTAATAGATGTTATTTACAGGGTTTCACATTAGACTTTTGTTTGTGGAGCATCACTGCTCTAGGGAAACCAACATAAAATTTTTAGCAGAGAAATGACATAATGAACATTATAGTTCAGAAATAACCATATCATAACATAACAAAATCAACTGAAATAGTGTAAAACAAGAGGTAAGAAGATCAGGTAGGAAGTGATTTCAAGAGACTAACCAAGAAAACACAATAGAATGAACAGGTACTGAAGATGGCGAAAAGGGAATAAATTTCAGAAACACTAAGGAAATGGAATAGATAGGATTTGATAACTGATCAGAAAATAGAGAGGAGGATGGTTTTCAAAAGAGAAGATTACAGATTTTTACTTTAATTTTGACCATGTGGAAAAGGTACAAGTACCCAAAAGGTGCCAACTGCTTAGTACTCAGAATAGAATGTTCTTTGCACATTTAATCAGTGAGCCCAAATGAAGTCCCCATTTTAGCAACAGTTCTAATTTTGAAATATCCTTAATCCATTTTTACATATTATATTATACTCCAGGTAACCTAAAGTACAATCATAAAATCACTTTTTAAAATTAACTATATTGCTATCCAAAGATACCATAATACTTTCCCCCTTTAGTAACATTTCAATACTATTAGTATTCCACTTATATAGCTATCTATCCTAATTTCTTTGAAAGTATAATTTTGTTACCTATATTATTATAGCCTACTGCTGATAGTCATTCCACCAAGAACAAGGTGATTTTAAAACTTTAAGAATATTTACAAAAATAAATATTTTATCACCTTTTCCAAGTTATACATCACCTTCACCTAATTGTCTTGTTTGATCCTCCCAATAACCTTAAATCAGAAGAGCAGAAATACTTATTACCACATGACAGATAGGAAAATCAAGGTTCAAGGCAGAAAAATGGCTTGCCCAAGATACATGGCTGGCAAGTGACAGAACGTTAAATTTAAAAAATGGTCTGATCCCTAGGCCAAGTGTTTTTGGCCTTTCCCTAGGCCATATGTTTTTGAATTAATGAGTATTTAACTTCCTCCACTTTTCATGTCTATTTCCTGTGTGAATAAATGGGAAGATAACTATATACCCCATTTTCCTCTCTTGCATTCCCCATTTCCCCTGAAATTTTTAATTTAAAACCTTCTCTACCATGTTTAAAACTTCAACAGTCCAATGCCATTCTGCCACTCTGTTTTAAAGTGGTCTCCTTTCTATGCCAATTTTATCTTGATCAAAACTCCCCTGTCTCACATTCATGAACTAAAAGAATTTGGAAATTTTTTTCAGAATCTTGAAATGGAAACAGTAATATGTCAAAGATTAGATAATCAGGGCATTATTCTCCTGACTAGCCGTTCAAATTTGAACCCTAGGATCCTTTTATATATTTGTCTCATGACCAGTATTAAGACCCTAATGTGACAAAATATCTATTATTTCAAATTGAGAATGAAATTATATACAACCTCATATACAGAACTTTATGCATACAAACCTCACAGGGTAGAATTATATCGTTTAATCTGACCTAATTCTAAATAAACTCATTTTTTATGAAAATTAATATGTAATATTTTAATAACTACAGATTTAATGTTTTTACAATGACTACTGGGAATGAAGACTAACACAATAATTGAAACTTATCTCATTATATATGTTATTTACTACAAAAATCATTTTAATAATTTCAAAAAAATCCTTCTGAAGTACCAAAAAATTTAATAATTTATGTGATTTCAAAAATGTATGATTTGTTCTTATGTATTCAAATATTTTAAAACTATATTCATCTGTATCATATGAATGACTTAGTAGCTTTTAAAATTGAACATGGTAGGTCAAAAACACATTCTTAGGCTACCCCTCCAAAAAGAAACAATAAAAATTATAAACTATGTCAGAAAAAAAACAATATCTATATATTAATGTTTGTTTTGTAAATTCTCATCTCTCCCCATCAGAAACTCTTTCTTTTGCTTATTCATTTGAAGTTGAACATTAAAGCATAATTACCTAAAATGTTTCCTCACTAAACCAGAAAACAGGCTATTTTTTTGAGTTCTTACAAGAATTAAATCCATCACTTGTTTATTAAGACTCTGGGTGTTTTTGTACAGAATTTTAAACAATGAATGTAAAATAATACCATTAGATCTTTTAAAATGGATGTATTCCTTTAGCTATTATCTACTTCCTTCTAGCAACATCTTAATAGCTTTAATCATTTTATACTGCATAGTGACACAAAATAACAGTTTCTCTGGATGTCAACAAGGAATTAACCAGAGTGATTTTTCCTTCAGTTTTCTACTTATACATAAATATTACATTAAAAATTTTGTCCACAATTTGGTCTTAACATTGTCTTGCAAATTCTACTTTTTATGTTTGCTTATTTCCACTTTAAACTACCGCAGGTTTTTAAAACAATTCTGAAATTAATGCCTAGAATATCTTTATTAATTCAAACATCCATCTATAGAGTTCTCTGCCCAGGACTGTCTAATGCTGGCATCTCAACAACTTCCAGTCCCTAGTGTGGATGTTTCTGGTTCTTGGTTTTGGTTTTTTTTTGGTGTTGTTGTTTTTAATGATTCTTTCCTCACAACAGTAAAATAAAGAAATAAGAGGCTTCAAGCCAATTCAAAACTTACCTTGCAAATCTGGAAATACTCTGAAGTCAGGGTTTCCTGAATCTCCTCTTTGAGAACCCCTGCAGTCCCTCCTGGATGTATGGAACCACTTCCAGCCCCACCACCACTGTTACTGCCACTGCTGCTACCACTGCCAGGGGAAGAGGCAGTTAAGCCATCCAAAACTTTTCGGAAATTAAACTTCTTCATTTTAAAAACTGTTGAGAAATTCAAAGGAAAGGGTGACTTAACACACGGACTTACACCTGGGTAAAAGTGTTTAGCTTTTCATTAGTCAAGGCAGTAGCCAGGCCCCATTTTACGAGAATTGGCTATAAATGACTAAAAAAGAGAAAAAGACTCATACTTCATTGTGTCAAATTTTAATTCAAAAAAGAACATCTTTTAAAAGAAATAATAAAATATAACTCTAAAAGCAACAGTATTTCCTCCGCATACATCAAATTTTCAAGGGCTTTATCCCCAGCTGTAGCTACGCTTTATCAGCACTGGGGTAAAAATAAAAGGCAGTGTCATCATCGTCATTAGCATTATATCATCAGTATTATTATACAATCAGACCGGAGTCCAACAGACCAAGACTCTGTCTCTCTTAAGGGCGGGCTTTGCTTCTAAAGGTTCGGCTCAGAATATTTTCAGAAAAACGATGTTGGGATTGTGCGGTGGGAGAGCCGGTGTTTACTCTACTACCACCTTCTGGGCTCTCCCCCATCATCTTCAACGCTCCCTTTTTTTTCATTAAGTAATGAGGGGTAGGCCTTTTTCCATCCCCTATCCCCAAGAGCCCGACCCCAAAACATATGCGGGTGACCCAACAGCAACAGCCGACAGGAGCCGCGAGCGGCAGCGCCGGCAGCCTCCGCTTGTCCCTCCGCCCCCCCTTCCATCCCAGCGTCTCCAGCCCTCCTCCCTCTTCTCCCCCTCCACCCACCCCACACCCCGCTCTGCCCGCAGCAGCCGCCGCGCTCGCTCGCCGGTGCGCTCGCCCGCCAGTCCGCTCTTCCCGCAACACCGCGGCGGCTCTTGGGGGGACGTGAGGCAGTGGCGGCGATAGCTGCGGCCCGAGTCCCGCCTCAGCCTAATGGGCGCGCGGAGCAGCCGCTCCTGCCGTCTCTCCCCGGGCCGAGCGCCTAGGCACCGAACACACACAAACACTCTCACACAGACATTCGCGCGCCAAACCGGAGCACACGCAACCCTCTCATAGAAATTCGCGCGCGGACGCTCACGCTCATGAACACACACACAGGTGTGAGGGAGCCGCGGCTGCACGGCGGCGGCGGCGTCCCAGAGGGATGACTATCTGACTCCCGACTTAGGCACCTTCTTCGGCCGCCACTAGCTGCCAGCCAGCCCGAGAAGCTGAAGGTGCGGAGGGAGGCGGGCTCGCAAGCGTCAATCCCTCCGGATTGCCGCCGCTGCTCCAGTCCCTCTGGTCGTGGCGCCCGGCGCTCTCCGAGGTCCTAATCAAGCAGGCTCGAAGGAAGGCTCCGCCCTCCCGCCGTGGGATGCAAGCCCCGCCCCCCCGAAACGCCCCCTCGCTCGCCCCGCCCCCACCACTTCGGGCTGGGCGGTGCTGGAGAAAGGGGCGGAGAGCTGCGGGACGTCAAAGGGCGGGAGTAGCCTAGGCTCCAATCCTAGGCTCCATAGGGCCAAGTTCCTTCGTCGCGAGGCGCGGAAGAAATTTGGGGATAGGCCGAAGGAAAAGCCAATGAGAGGGGGAAGGGAGAATTTAGAAAAGGTAGGTGAAGTATTTGATTGACGGCGAGATTGGCCAGTATGCTGGGGGGCCGTGTTTTGGGGGCTGTAATTGGCGCTACCTGTTGAAGGACGGAAGTGTGAATCAATAGAATGCGTGGAAGCGTGCAAACTTGGGCGCCTGGAGTCCGAGGCTGCTGGAAGCGTTTCCCTAGGTCTGACCGTGGATGATACTGTGAACTGGACAGGTGATTTTTCAGTTTATCTCCTCTACTCGCTCTCCAGGTGCATCTATTGGGCTTCCCTCCCTGTCCTGCCACTTGCATAATTGCTTAACAAGTCACCTCTGCCAGAGAGAATTGCATTTCAGTAGATTTTTGGAATATTTAGCCTTTCAGATCCTAAGGAATCGATTGCTTACCATGTTTCCCCTAATACGTAGAATTACCCCCCGCCCATTTTCACATACAGTTTTGCGTTGTTGTTGTTGTTTTTTTAAGAAACATTTCTCTAAACCGTGTCAGTAATATATTTTAAGCTTTTTCTTTGAGTCACAATAATCATTTTGAAAGATGCACTATTTGGTGCAGGATTAGAAACAACATCATCAGGACGGGGAAATTTGGTTCTGAGCTCTGACTTGATACTGAATTGTGGAAAATTTAGACCTTGACAGCTTTGTGAAAATGAAGAGCAGCTCAGAGGGCCATAGCTAGCTTTAGACTTCAGTTTGGGCAAAAGAGCTCACTAATAATCATCTCATATAGTCTTAACATTTTAGAGATCTTCTAGGATGACTTTTCTTTTCTTTTCTTTTCTCTTTTCCTGGTGGAGGAAGAAGATGGGATGAAAGGGAAGACGTGAAAGAGAAATGATTTGTCCAAGGTCACATAGCAAGGAAATAAAGATGGATTAGAGTTTTTCAGATCCTCAAATCAATGCTCACTTTTCCTTTTGAATTTTTCAGTACTTAATGTCTATTTTACTCCTTTTGAAACCTTTCAAAGACACCCCACCCCCAGTTGCCACAGCTAGACAATAACACTCTTGAAGGCGGGCATGGAATTATATATTTCTTCTATCTTGTCTAGCACCTAGCACAAGGTTTCACATATAAGAGGCACTAAAGGATTTTGAACAGTTGGTTTGTTAATGGTTATTAGTGAAAGATTTACGAGATGATACCCAATTATATCCTATCCTATTTGGGAGAGGTAAAAATAGGGGGGGAAGCAAGTGTCACGTCTGATAAAAACTAGATCTTCATAAGGTTCCAAAACCATAGGAAACCATATTGGTTTCCTAACAATATGTACCTTTGTCTTTATTCTCTTTTTCTACTTTTTTCATCTTTTCTTCCTGGCCCATTTCACCTCCAAGCACGGGTGCCTATTAAGGTTAGAGAGTTTGCTTTTTTCTCTTTCTTTAACTCTTTGAGAAGTAACATTATTGTCTAAAATAATGATTTTAGATGCCCTTCATCCCTTCATCAGAAAGTCTACTGACAACTCTTTAATTTTCAAACAAATGAAAATAAGCCTATAACAAGTGATGGTTTGGTCTTTTGATGAGAGTGAAGAAGATATCCTGATTCAGCAAAAGGAGATGTAATGTTTACAAGAAAACCCCGTAAACCACTCATCACTAACACTGTACTATCTTAGCAAACTAGGTGGTGGTTTTATTCTAAAAACTGGGGAGAAACTGAGAAACAAAAGACACAAAACAGATTGGCACAGACTCTGCTTTAAGACCCTACAGGGAATTCATTGGCCTACTTAACTTAAAAATAAGTGACAGAGTAGATATTCCTTCAGATGAGACAACAAATAGGAATGGGAAATGAAAGAAAAGACAAGTCAAAATATATAAATGTTTCTAACAGATATTAGAAGCCTAAAAAATATGATTAGAATGCTGAGATTGTAGAATCTTTGGGATTATTTTAAATATCTTTGTTCTTTCACAGTAGATAGCATAGTGCTTTGTACATAATAAATGTGTGGTGAATATTAATTTAAATAAATTACAGCAAGTAAAATTTTAACGTAATTGCAATCTCATAGAGTGGGAAACTGTGATATTGTAATGCCAGTTCACAAACTACACAAGGATAGAAATGAGCAAAAGACAGAGTGCATTATGTATGTGAGAAGACATCACAAACAATGACAGCTTGAAAGTTTTACAAGATGACAGAAGTTCAATGACATAGTTATGGAAGAAAATTCCGTCCTTAATTAAAGAGAAATAAGATGTTATCCTATAAATCATGTGGTAAAGGGAATGACCAGACCATGAACTATACCATAAAAAATTATGTAGAGAATTTTAGAATTGGTCCAGATAATAATAAAGGAGATCCTTGTTTATTCTACTACAAACTAGAATACTTCATTGTGAGGAGATTCTGATAAACCATAATATCTTCCTAAAATGGCAAGTATGAAGACTGCACAAGAAAAAAAATAGTCTAAGCTTGGTCCCTGAAACAAAATCATCAAATCATTCCAATAAATCTAATACACTGGAAGGGTTTTTAGAATAAATGTTAAAAATATATTACAAGTCATTTTAAGGGTGATCTTGGATTCGAGCCAACAATGAAGCTAATTTTCCACATCCTCAAAATAATTAAGTAATTGTTGAAAGGATGTATATGTATGGCACTTCACACACAGATTTGCTAAACTGATTAAGCTTAGAGAAAACTAAGCCAGATTGACAAAACACATGTAAATGGTTTTGTACATTATCTCTATACATAAAGATAATTAATTCTTCCATAATAATTAATTACTTCCAATAATTAATTACTAAGCACCTATATATCAGATACTATACTATGAAATTTATAAACATCTCTTTTAATTTGATCCTTATTATAACTCTTTGAGACAGGTGTTGCTTCATTTTATACATAAGGAAATTTGAGACTCTGGAACATATGAGAAATTCATTCAAAGTCACCTAGGTGGATAACCCAGTCTTCAAATTCAAGGCTATCTATCTTCTAAGATTATACTCTTAATCATTCCCCTATTATTAATTAGAGGATTAAGTAGGACTTATAATAGGAAAACAGTAAGGGTTAATTCTTCTCAAATAGTGAATATATGTATATCAGTTTTCCGCAACTGCCATAACAAAGTACTACAGATCAGTTGGCTTATACAACAGAAACCAATTTTCTCACAGTTCAGAAGCCTGGAAGTCCAAGATCAAAGTGTCAGCAGGTGTGGCTTATTCAGAGGGCTCTCTTTTTGGCTTGTATATGACATCTTTCTTACCGTGTTCTCATATGATTCTTTCCTCTGGGTGTGCACATTCCTGGTACCTCTGTATGTAAAAGTTTCCTCTTCTTATAAAGACATCAGTCACATTGGATTAAGGCCAATCCTAATGGCCTCATTTTAACTTAATTACCTCTTAAAGGCCCTATCTCCAAATAAAGTCACATCTGAGGTATTGGGGGGGAACACAATGCAGTCCGTAACAATATGACAAATTCTAGCATTCTTTGAAGAGAGCACCTACAATGAGCTGGAAATGTGTAAAGAATTTTACATTTAGTTTTTCACTTAATCTTCACAACAATCAGGTATGGTAGCTATTGATCACCCCAATTTATGAGTGAGAAAATGGAACTAAAGAAAGTTTAAATAGTATGTTCAATATCATACATCTGGTAGGTTGTGAAACAGGGATGTGAACTTAAATAAATCGTATCCCAAAGCTATTTCCTCATGCTGTTAGTGTGAAACCAAAAATTCCCATTTCATTTATATATATATATATATAGTATTAGAGAAATTACAAAATTTAAATATTAGGATAAAACAGAACAGAAAAAGGAAAATATCTTGCTAAGGAGTTTGGATACTAGAACTAAAAAGATATTTGGGGATTGGGGAGAATGGGACTAGAAGCAAAGAACTTCTGGGATGGCACGCTAATAGGACGTTCTTACTTCACAATAAATCTCAGTATAATTTGAAATATGTTAAGGGTCCCACTAAAATAGGAGAAAATCAGTTATTCAATAACTAATTAAACATAGCAAGGCAGAAGTAAATTGTTCAGAGAAACTGTAGTCTTAGTGAATATCAGAACAGCTGGAAGGAGAATTTGGGTAGAGGGAGGGCAATGACACAAGACTTACCTCAAGGCCAGACTGGCAATTGTTGATATTAGCAAGTGTGAGTATTTCCGATCTGCTTGCTGTGAGGTGCTGGATCCTGAACTGAGCAACCTAATTTATCACACATTTCCAACCCGTTAATCAAGTCATAGCACTATCCATTATTATTTGCCAGTTTAAGAGTTAGAATTTCGTTGAGAGAACACAGTTGGAAAACAGGTTCCACCTATATCCTTTCCGGAAAAAGTTTCAAGAGGATTAGGAATTATCTTTCCTTCCTAAATTTTCATCTGATTTTTTTCTACATCCTTCAGGAGGGGTACTGGTTGATAGTTGTCAGCTTTTTGTCATATGGCAGGAAATAGCAACCAGCGTTAAAATCTCTTATTCAGCCTACTCCAAGTGCACAGAGAAACCACAGGGTTAATTAAATAATGCCATACCTTTCATGACAAACAGGCAGAGGTCATTAGGATAGACCCAAACCATGCAAAGTATGGCTTAGCACACAATCAATGACAGAATTTCAAATAGAACTCATGTGTTCTTGGGCAAAACTCAAATATCTGTTATTAAACATGTAATTAAAATCAGCTCCTTGAGCCTCTTTACTTTGTTAAACATACTTTTTTTTTTTAAGATTTTTATTTATTTATTTGACACAGAAAGAGAGAGTACAAGCAGGGGAGCCGCAGACAAAGCAAGAGGGAGAAACAGGCTCCCTGTAGAGCAGGGAGCCCAAGGCCATGCTTGATCCCAAGGTGAAGGCAGAGAGTTAACTGAGCCACACAGGTGCCCCTTTGTGCCTCTTTTAAAATAGATTTTCACATATCTATCCATCACATTGGATATGGTAAAAGAAAGAGATTTAGTGTTGGGACAGGCTAAATTTCCTAGCTGGGGCACTAACAAGCCCTTTCGGGATTTAGTATTGGGACAGGCTAAATTTCCTAGCTGGGGCACTAACAAGCCCTTTCAGCCTCTAAATCTTAATTTTTCCTTTATGTAAGCTATTTGAAGGAAAATGAGGTTGTATACGTAGAAGTGATTTGTAGAGTGCAAACCACTATACAAATATATTATTGCTATTATCATTATTCTTTTGCTTTAGTGAAACTGTTTATAGGAATTGACTTGAGTTGAATTTATTTTTCAATTATTAATATAAAAATCTTTTGCCTCTGTAGATTGACTGTTGCTGAAACTAAAGGAGAGGTAGAGAGCTTGGTCTGGATAATCTTTAGTCTTTCAAATCCAAAATTCTCTTTGTATGATTTATTTAGTCAGGGTTCACTGCATTCTTTTCCTAAATACTACAAAGCCTTTTAGAAAAGTTAATTAAAAGGATACCTATGCGGGTACTGGCCAACAGAGATGAACTGGAGCCTACAATAGATACAGAAATCCTAAAAATTATCTACTAATTAAATATTCCTGGAGATCACATTTTTATTAATATTTCTGCGTATGTACACTGCACATATATCTGATTATAAAAATAAGGTGTGCTTATTATAAAAACATTAGAGGGGTATGTGGGTGGCTCAGTTGCTTAAGTGTCCAACTTTTGATTTCAGCTCAGGTCTTGATCTGTGTTGTGAGTTCAAACCCCACATTGAGTTCCATGCTGGGCATGGATCCTACTTAGGAAAAAAAAAACAGCTTCAGAAAATTTACTCATATATTTCTAGTCCTTTTCAGAACTAAACATTTTTTAAATAAATATTTTCTTGTGAGCTTTTCCCACTTCATTAAATATTGTTCAGAAATACCATTTTGAGTGTCATATGGATATTTACAAAATATATTTAATCATTTTCATAATCTTAGTTATTTTATTTATTTCTAATTCAACACTATTATAAATATGGAAAGGATACTTTTATACTAAATCTTTGGCAAAGTTTCAGGATTTTTTTCATAATTGTGCTTTATATATTAAGAGTTTGCATAATATTAAATTCTTAGACAGGAACTTCTCAATTGGATTTTTTTTAAGAGGGTATTACTATGTCAAAACAATATGTCTTCATACTTAGTTCTAGATTTTATTTATTTCATTTTTATTTATCTGTTTTTAATTTAAGTTCATTCAATTAATTGACACAGTGTATTATTAGTTTCAGAGGTAGAGTTCAGTCATTCATCAGTCTTCTCGCACACCCAGTGCTCATTATATCAAGTGCCCTCTTTGATGGCCATCACCCAGTTACCCCATTCTCCCACCCCTCTCCCCTCCAACAACCCTCTGTTTGTTTCCTATGATTAAGAGTCTCTTAAGGTTTGTCTCCTCTCTGGTTTCATCTAGTTTTGTTTTTCCCTCCCTTTCCCTCTGCTCCTCCCTTTCCTTTTGTTTCTTAAATTCCACATATGACTGAGATCATATGATAATTGTCTTTCTCTAATTGGCTTACTTCACTTAGCATAATACCCTCTAGTTCCATCCATGTCACTGCAAATGGCAAGATTTCAGTTAAATTTACATTTTATTTTTAAAAGGTTATACCAATTCATATCTTCATTAAGAGCTTAGGTCCCTGTGGAAAACTCAACAACGAACCTTTTTGTAAAGTGATATCCCATACCACCTGCACTGACATTTTTTGGTTAGATTTGTTTTGTGTTTGAAAACAATTCAGAACGTTTTAAAATGATAAGAATTTAAGTCTAATCACTTTCCTGCAAAGCAGGAAAAAAATGACAAGGAAAACCAACTTCAGTAAAGCTTCTATTTTTCAGACTGATGGAAAAAAATATAAGTTTTAATAAAATTTTAAGGTTAGAAAGAAACTTATTAATTCATGTTTGATTTCTAAATTTAAAAAATAATAACAAACTTCTATTCAATTATATCAGCAAATAATTTTTACATGTTGTTATTTGGGGGAGAAATGTGAGAAAATAAGCACAAGGGGAGCATAAAAATTAGACAAAGAAATATAGACCTACAGAAGAATAATTTCATAAGAAAAAAACCAAGTCTTAAGAGAATTTTAAGGTTCTTGAAAACCACTTTAGATTTTTGCCACTATATACCAAATAGAGATGTGAACCCTTATAATTTGTTATATAAATTGAAACTAAGAGCAAGATGCAGACCCTCATCTAGATGATAAAAATACAAGGGTTGACAGTCTTTCTTGGATTGAAAATGACTTATGAGGGTTATGCATTTGTTTTCATGATGGCAATCACAGTATACTAAATTTTTTATAATGGCTAACAGAGGGTTAAGATGTTAAGATTCTGTAAATATCCCTATTATTTATTAGCCCTGCTAAAACTGGCACATTAGAGTTTTAGAAAATAAGCTAGGATGCAAGCATGACTTTGCTTTATCATAAACAAAAGTACCAAAACAGAATCAGAAGAGTAGAAAGGAAATGAGTGACTTCCTGCCTGTCCAATTACAGGCTCTAAAACAAGAGAGAACCCTTTAAGTGGGTCCTGTCTGGCCATGCAGAATAAGCTTTCTATTTCAGTCACCTCCTTGGCTAGTTTGGCTGGCAAAACATTGTTGTTCTCTTAACCTTTGTAAAGCTAAGGAACTTTACAAGTTTGTTTTTTTTTTTGTTTTTTGTGGGTTTTTTTTTTTTTCCAGTAACAGCCAGAGTGATTTATGGCTTTTTCTAGCTCTCCTCCGTTAGAAAAACAAATTTTATGTCCTAGCCTTATTCTTTCCTCCCCATTATTCCCACTCTTTATTGTCTTTAGCCATAATCCTTCTATAATGCAAATATTACTTTATTTTGCATATTTTCCACATGTGTCTATGTTTAATGTGCTTTAATTATGGAAGCCAAATTTCTTGAATTTTCTAGGACAGTTGCTCTTTAAAATATTCTGTACCATCATTCTTACAAACCATCAAAACCATCTCATAACCCATACAATTCCTGAACAAATACCACTGTCTTACATGATGCCATTTTTAAATTTGAGTGGCAAAAACTATAGGAGAGGGAGATACACAATGGTTTATTTTTAAGAACAGAAACTCTGATTTCAGACACACCAGAGTCTGCTACTTATTCAGTGTGTGACCTTGGACAAGTTATTTAATTTATCTGTGTTTCAATTTTCTTATCTATAAAAGGAAGCTGAAATTACTAACCTCAGGGCTCCTGGGTGGTTCAGTCAGTTAAGCATCCAACTCTTGATTTCTGCTCAGGTCATGATCTCAGGTTTGTGAGATGGAGCCCATGTCAGGCTCTGCCCTGGGCGTGGAACCTGCTTAAGATCCCTCTCTCCCTCTCCCTCTGCCTCTCAAATTAAAAAAAAAAAAAAAAAAAAAAAAAAAAATTACCATCCTTATAGGATGGTTGTGAAAATGAAGTGAACCAGCACACTACCTGGCACATAGGAAATCCTCCACATGTTAGCTATTATTAACTTTCAGCCTCAAAAGTCTCATATGAATATTGATAAAAATTAAAGAATTGTAAGAAAAAAATTAAATTTACCACTAAAGTAAAAGACCTTAACATGAAAACTACTAAAGTGCTATTTGTTATGGTTTGGACCTGGGGAAATAGGTAACTGGGTATTTGTAGATTGATAATTAACTAGTCCTTTAGAAAGGATATCTTTGTAGAAACTGTTAAACTTAGCCTAGACTCAGCAGGAGAGGCCCAGAATGGTAAATCTTGGAAAATAGGCAATTAACTTAGTCAGATTATCTATTTAATAAATATCGTATCTAAAGTACCTAAAGTACTCATTAGGATATGAGTAAGAACTCATATCCTAATGACTACTTACTAGCAAAATAGGACAAAAGAAAATGTATCTATAGATCAATAATGGTCAAATATTAGGCTTAAAGATTTTCAACATGGAAACATTAGTTTTCCAAATAGAAAGAAAATGTTTAAACCAAGTCTCTTTGTCCAGACTCCCGGATGGAAGAGAGTTGTTACTGTTATTGTTTGCTTACTTATTCTTTGTTATTGTTTTGTGGCCTTTGTTTTTGTTTATGTTTATCTCATTAACAACTTTTGAGATTGGAATTATCATTGGTACCCATTGATTATTGTAAAATCTTTCCTGATAATCCAAATGAAGTATTCAGAGACTTGCCAAGAAATGCTGGAAAAAAACTGGAAAGAATAAACAATTATTAAGCAAGCAGCATTCTTCAAACAAGTACAAGGGAGTAATGTGCCATCATCTCAACAGCTGATGATGAAAATGACAATGCAAATATTATAACTAATATATGTCTTGGCTGAATTTTTTTTATTTCTCTTCATATAATTGTATACTTTTTGATGAAGGTTGTTCATTATTTGATGTATAATTAAATGTGAATTAATTTTACACCACTGTAAGACTTTTGATTATTTTTCTTGAAAGAGTAATTCATGATAACTACCAATTCTTGCTTAAGTAAAAAAAAAAAAATGTTTATAAATAAGAAAATAAGGCTTTCACAGAATATGTGCTCTGATTTGTAAATTTTTAAATGTGGTTACCATATTTATAATTTATTAACTCTTTACAGAGTTTTCACAGTTCAAAAAAGAAAGAAGGCTGAAGGAATCAAAGGTGGTAGCTATGAAAGCATATATTTTCCAAAGACTTGAGAAGCAAAGGAGTTGATAGAGAAGGAGCCATATTCCCCTTATGCATATCAGACTTAATGAAGGCCTAGCCTTGGACAGTGCAGGATGAAAAAAGAGGAAAAGTACTGCGAATAGATATGAGTCAGCTTTATAATCTGTAAAATGGCTTACAAACAGCGATTTTTGTCTATTTGGTTCATGGTTATATCTATGGTACTTAAAATATTGTCTGGCACATGGTAGGTTTTTCAATAAATATTTGCTGAACAAAAATAATACTACATGATATTCATGCTTCATGCTAGAATTTCAAGCCTGAATTTGAAGGTGTGATTAAGCCATAAATGAGATAAAATGCTTCACTTATTCACGAATATGTTTTATGTTCCTATTGTGCACTAAGTAGAATGCTGTATGTTATAGGGGACAAAGAAACAAAGAAAAGAGTAATATTGACTTGAAAAGCTGCTAATAATTGAGTATAAAGGTGACAGACATGCAAACAATTATAAAACACTGTTATGAGGTTATGAGAGTAATGTGAATGGTATAATTTAGAGTCCTGTGTTTGCATTGAAAGAATAATCAATTATTTCTCCCAGGTGCCTCAATAAAGAGGTGTATGATTGAGAAGTTTGGTTTAAGTTCTTCTTGAATCTTTTTCTATATTTCTTCCTCAACACAGCCCTATGTCAATCACTTCTTTGAGGTCTTTCTTACCTCCATCACTGGATCATCTTCCTTTTTCCAACTCCTAGAGATTTAAGGAGCAAGTGGAATATGAGCAAGAATTAGTAGTTGTCATAAATTACTATTTCAGGAGGTTTGGTAGAAAAGGAAAAGAAGAAAGCAGAAAAAATGAAAACATAAAAAGGGAGGGGCGGTCGAGATAGGAATGAATTATATTTTGGGACAGAGAAATAAAAGCCAGGAACAAATGATTAAAGATTTAAGAGCAGTATAAGATAACCAATAAAACAAGGTCATAGTCTATAACAACTACTTCATAACCTTCCTACTTTTCCCAGCCTCCAGCTTCTCTCCCACTGCAACCGCAGCTGAAGGCTTTGTTCTGAATAGAGAAAATGGAAGCCATTAAATTAAAATGTTCTATTCCTCCTACCCTCACTCTTTAAGACAATAACAACATCAGAGAGATTTCTCCTACTAACAGCTCTTACCTCCCACCTTGTTCCCACCTTCTCCCATTTAACCACACTCTTCTACTTCTACCAAACTTCTCATATCTTTCTCTTTGTTTATCAGGATGACAAGAATCCCTGAGAGTCTCTCACCTTTACTACATGCAAAATTATGATAGTTTACCATGATTCTCCAAGCTATGTTTGATTTGGGGGACAAAAATATCCATGAGAAAAAGAAAAGTCCTACTCAATTATAAGTGAACGTAACTTATTTATTCATTCTACAGTAGGACTGGTGAATGTATGGTGAAGGAAAGATTTTCTTTCTTTTGCCATACCAGAGAGTATGCTTTATCAAATAGGAAGGAAGAATTAGAAGATTCTTACCTTGCAGTGTCATGATAGGCTTTATTTAGGTTCAGTTAGAATAACAATTTCCTTAGCATACTATTTTTTAAAAACATTTTAACTTCTCTACAAATCCTCAGCATATAATTTTTTGAATCACTTAAACTGCTTTAAAAATCCCAGATTAAACTCCTTTGAAAATTCCTACTTTAGAGTTTTCGTGGTGTTTTGATTTTCAGATAAAAATAAACAGAAGCCCAGTATTCTTTTCACTTTGGCATTTAGATTCTTTTAATACAATAAAAAAGCAGGCTTGCCTCCTGGGTGTAAGGAGAGCTTCTAGATGAAAGAGTCAATCAATCGGGAAGGGTATTTGTGGGTAAGAGTTGTGAAAAATTGCCAGCTTGACCTTGAAAATAATGAAAAATAATTGAGACTGGTAGCAATAAGCATTTATTTCCCACGTGCTGCAGTTTCTCTCACATTTTTAATTTGGTTTAAATTTCTGTCCTCTACCACCTACTCACATATATTCTGTGCACTATTAACTTCATAATATATATTAACGAGCCCTCACAGCTGGGTGAGAAGCTTCTTCTAGCAGGCTAATAACATCACTTTGACTTGATGCATAATGTAATCTAATAAAACTGTGTCATGTGCACTGAAAAGCAGTCAGAACAAAATAGTTCACCCATTGAAAGAGGCAGCAACTAGGAATACAGCTGTACTAGCAAAATCATCCTGATTTATATAGTGCAGTGGAATTTGTGTCCTTGTATATATTTCTTTGAATCCATATATACACATTGTGGTGGGTAGATATAAAATGATAGAATCTCAAGGGTAGAAAACATATAAAAGTCCATCTACTATAATTAACTCTTGAATATTTAAATTATCTCAACAGCATTTGTTTCAAGTGGTCATCCAACATGTCTGAAACACTCTTTGCCTCCTCAACATCCTACCTTTAACTATCCCTAGCAATAGAAAGAAGGAATAAAATATCTCTAGAGAAGAGGTTTTAAACAATGGAACATCCTTGGAAACTTTTTTTTAAAGATTTTTATTTACTTATTTGAGAGAGAGGGAGAGCACACAAAGGTGGGGAGGGGTAAAAGGAGAGGGAGAGAAAGTCTCAAGCAAAGTCCATACTGAGTGTGGAGCCCCACACAGGGCTCAATCCCATAGCCCAGGAGATCACAACCTGAGCTGAAACCAAGAGTCAGATGCTTAAGTAACTGCAACACCAGGCACCCTGCCTAGGGAACTTTTATAAATCTCTAAGCTAAGGTTGTAGACCGAATCCACTAAATCAGAATCTCTGGACTTGGAACCCAAAAACAGAAAACATTTTTTTTAACACTTCAAGTTGATCCCAAATCCATCTAAGATTGAGAATCATCTCTCTAGAGGCAACACATCTGAAAATAATAAATTGTTTTTATAGGAAGCCAAAATTAGTCACTCAGCAACTTTGACCTACTGGTCTGAAAAGAAGTTTTCTTGGGAATTCTCAGCTGAAGATGGGGGAAAAATTCTTTTCTTGGCAGATAAAATATTAAATAATAGGTTTTTTTAATAAAGCCTGAATAAAAGTTTCAGAACTATAAGTGACAGGCATCATATATAAGGGCCATTTATTTTTTAATCCTTGAAGGAAATATACCTTTCTTTAAACTTTTGCACATTTGAGCAGTAAACCCTGTTGTAAGAGGATTAGACAGAGAATGTTTCATGTAGAATCTCTATGGACTTGATCCTGTTACTGCTTCTCTACCTATGAGATGCCTGCCCATCTCTTTCTCAGGTGAGATAATGTTTTCTTTTAGGACACTGAATGATGGGCTCCCTCTATACTTTAGTAGAGATATCACAAAGTATCAATCCTCCAAAAATCCTCAGGACATAGAGTAAGATATTGAGACTGTAAAACATCTCAAGATAATGCTCCCTTCCTTTTTTGCTTTATATATATATATGTGTATCTGGATCATATTCTAGTGTCCAATTATCAAGTCCATCCATTCTCAGAAGAAGAAACCATTGCCAAATACCTTATGTTCTATCTAAAGCTAGATGGGTAGTCTAAGTGTAGTAATCACCCTTACACATGAAAGACTTTAGAAATATTTAATAACAGATATCAATTCTTCAATGTCTTTCTTCTCTAGGTTGAATATATCCTCAAATTCTTCAACTATTCCTCATAAAACATGGCTTTAATTTCTCTCAATATCTTGATTTCATTCCTCCTATTGCTCAGCAGATACCTAGAGTCCTCTTAATTATCGTTCCCAGAAATATGAAGGTTACCTTCTTGGTTCTAGATACAATAAAATAGAAGTCCTCTTAATTGAAACATTGATCAATATTTGGAAAAAATGTACCATAAGGAAGAACTGTTAAGTTCTGATAAGTTCTGATAAGTAGTGATAATCCACTACTACATGATGATATGCTGTTGCTGAAATTTATAGTCTCAGGTCTAAGCAATTAAAAAATGGAGTTGCCATTAACTGGGCAGAACTTAGGAAGGTGAAAGTTTTGGAAGGACTTGGTTTTGGACCAATTAATATTTTGGTGCCTATTAGTTGGTAGCTGGATATTTAAGTCAGGTATTCATGGGAGAGGTCTGAGCTAAAAGTATTAGAAAGATAAGTTTGTGACTCATCAGCGTTGAGATAGTGCTTATAGGGATGATTTTGGATGAGACCACCAAGGGAATGAGTATAGATAAAAAACAAAATGGGTGCAAAGATTGAGTCCCAGAGCATCCGAACATTTAGAAACAATAACCAGAGATAAGAATTGAAAGCAATCAATAAACATAGGGGTGCATAAATCTTTCTGAAGTGGCATTTTCCTTTTCTTTGGGTAAATATAATTAAAAAATATATACATATGCCTATGTTTAATCCAGCATTATTTACAAGAGCCAGCATATGGAAGCAACATATGTGTCTATTAATAGATGAATGGATAAAGATGTTTTACACACACACACACACACACACACACACACACACACACTAGAATATTAGCCATAAAAGAATGAGATCTTGGGACGCCTGGGTGGCTCAGTTGGTTAAGCAGCTGCCTTCGGCTCAGGTCATGATCCCAGTGTCCTGGGATCAAGTCCCGCATCGGGCTCCTTGCTCGTCAGGGAGCCTGCTTCTCCCTCTGCCTCTGCCTGCCATTCTGTCTGCCTGTGCTCGCTCGCTCTCCCTCTCTCTCTCTGACAAATAAAAAAAAAAAATCTAAAAAAAAAAAAAAAAAGTTTAAAAAAAAAAAAAAAAGAATGAGATCTTTCCATTTGAAAGAACATAGTGGACCTAGAGGGATTAATACTAAGTGAAATAAGTCAAAGACAAATACCATATGATTTCACTCATGTGGAATTTAAGAAACAAAACAAAAAAGAGACAAAAAGCAGATTCTTTTTTTTTTTAAGATTTTATGTATTATTGGAGTGAGAGAGAGCACAAGCAGGGTGAAGGGGAGAGGAATAAGCAGACTCCTCACTGAGCCAGGAGCCCAATGTGGGACTCCATCCCAGGACTCCGGGATCATGACCTGAGCCAAAGGCAGATACTTAACCAACTGAGTCACCCAGGTGCCCCATAAAACAGATTCTTAAATACAGAGAACGAAATGGTGGTTGCTGGAGGAGAGGTGGGTGGGGAGATAGGTGAAATAGACAAAGGGGATTAAGAAGTACAAACTCCCAATTATAAAATAAATAAGTCGGGGTGCCTGGGTGGCTCAGTGGGTTAAACCTCTGCCTTCGGCTCAGGTCATGATCTCAGGGTCCTGGGATCGAGCCCCACATCGGGCTCTCTGCTCAGCAGGGTGCCTGCTTCCTCCTCTCTCTCTCTCTCTCTCTCCCTGCCTCTCTGCCTACTTGTGATCTCTGTTAAATAAATAAATAAAATCTTAAAAATAAATAAATAAAATAAATAAGTCATGGAAATGAAAAGTAGTATGGGGAATATAGTAAAAAAGATTATAATTACATTGTTTGGTGACAGATAGTGACTACACTTATCATGATGATCACTGAGTAATGTACAGAATTATTGAATCATTATGTTGTACACCTGAAACTACTATAACACTATATGTTAATTATACTTCAATTAAAAAAAAAAAACTTAAAGGAGCAGTCAGTGAGATAGTTGAAAAACCAATACTGTGTGTTCTGCATACCAAGTGAAGGAAGGGAATGTTCAACTGTGTCAAATATTGCTGAAAGTCTAATAAAATGAGACTTGAGGTCCTGGGTGATATTGATAGGAGTGATTACGGTGGAGTGGCAAGAATAAAAGCTTAAGCTTATTTAGATCAGATTCAAGAAAGAATGGTAGTAGAGGAATTGAATATCAATTGTACAAATACATTTTTCTTTTGGTTCTTTTATAAAGGGAAGAAGAGAAATGGAATGTAGATAGAAGGGAAGTGAGATCAAGAGAAGGGTAATTTTTTTGAGATAGAACAAAAAAGTATGTTTGTTTACTATTAGGAAAAATCCATTAGAGATAGAGGAAATTAATGATACATGAGAAGTGGGGAGAATAGTTGGAGAATATCCTTGAATGGGAGAGAAGGGAAAAGATGTAGAACACAGCTGAATGCCTGGCCTTGCTTAAAAGTATATAGAGGTTATCCATAATAACAAAGGAGAAAGCAGAGCAGATGGTCACAGACACTTAGGGTGGATAGAAAAGGTGGTATTGCTTTTATAAGTTCTTTAAGAATTGCTTCCATTTTCTCAGGAAAAGAGAAAGATCATAAGCTAGGAGTGAGAATGAGGGAGAAAGTGTTGGAGGTTTAAGGAAAAAGGATAGGAATACATTAATAATCTATCAGGGTGGGAGTATAATTGCTAGGCAGCACTAAAAGCCCACTTAAATTTAATGATCATGAACAATAAAGTGAGACCGTCAACATAATTGTGTGTTTTTCTTCAGTCATGTCAACTAAACAAGCTCAGGTATGCAAATTGCATTAAATTGGTTTTAACCAGGATTGAAGACAAATGAGAACAATATAGTGAAAAAATGGAAAGAGGCTGAGAGGTAAGTTAGTATAATGATTGGCTATATAATTCAGGCTGAATGAATAACCAAAGAAGTGAAGACATGAGCAATGAGAAAAGGAAGTAGGATAGATTCTTTATTTGCCTCATGGATTGTTGGAATTGAAATAGAGGAAGAAACAACTGGAAATGTTAGAGGAGATGATAATCAAGGAGGAGAGTCTGAAATTGTAATCATACAGGGGATTCCAGTTATTGACAAACACAAGGTTTAAGCTATATAACATATAGAGTGAATGAGGTAAGGTGAAAGGCAAGGTCATTGGAAGAAAAGAGGTCAATAAACTGAAAAATCAGGCAAATGGGAAGATCATCGGTCTGTATAAAGAAATCATAAAGAATCAAGACAGTTGTATTATTGGAGAGAATGAGGAAGAGTGATCTTCTGAGGGTCAGTACATGACTGCAAATAGGTGGGGTAGTGGGTGGACTAGACATCTGATGACATAAGAATCAAATCTTGAGAGGGAGATGGTTTAGTGGTTGTTTTGAATATTTCTTCTTTATGCAACATACTTGTTTTCGTCTTCAGCTTATCACTGATATACTTTATAGTCTACATTTTGTAATTTTGATGAAATGCTAGAACAAAACAAGTCTAAGGATATAGCTCCAGATATGCTACTAGAAACCTCCCCCAAGATTGAAAGTGACCCATTAATAAACATCTACTAATTATGCTGTGGCTTAATAATTTCATTATTTTGTCCATCCATAAGAATGTCCAGTGTTGTGAGACAGGTCATGCCTTATTAAAATGTTGATATATCAAATGCAGTGTTGTTCAGACTAGTCTATGCTACCCCTAGTAGTCAGTCTACAGGTATATCCTCAGAGGTCCTCAAATTCCTGTGAGAATTATTCTAATGTTGTCATTTAATTTTAATAAAAATATTTTAAAAATCAATACAGACATATTCAATATAACTTGAATAACCACTTTATAATTGAGAACTGCCACACTTCTGTTCCTGGGTTTGCATTTATCCTCATACTGGTACCAAGAAGTACAACTTTAATTGTTCATTAAAAAAAAAAAAACAGAGGATGGCTTAATACTTAAATGATGCATGCACATAGAAAGCAGGCCAAATGACATCATTGTGTCCTCTATAAATGATGATTTTGCAGTGTTTCAAATAAAGAAAAGATGTGGGTGACCTGAATCATCACATGGCATGTGGTAGAATTGGAAGATCAAACCCATGGAAGTCAGTACTACGTTCATATTGCTAAACAATGATTTTAGTCTTAAATCTATTTTGATTAATCCAATCTATTTAGTTAATCTAAATAATATTACCTGTCACATGAAATTTTAGGGATGAATTTAAGTAATAATCATTTCGTGGCTTTTTTAGCGTTCATATTGAATGATCTTGATATATAGTTTATATTTCGTTATTGTTAAAATATAAATAACTTAGATTCTATCTTTTTCCTCTTAATAGGGTTTAATTATTACTCAAGTTGGAGAAATATCAATCTTTTTCATTTTCCTTGTATTTCTAGTCTGACTCATTTCAAAAAATGAGAGTAAAATATCCAATATGTCCTATTTCTTTATGAGTCCATGCTGGCAACCAGAAAATTATACATTTTTCTTTAAAGTCACTCTTTTATTAGTCAGTAACATCACCCCCTCCAATCTCGTTAGCCTAAAATAAAAGTTTATATCTACCTCATACTACAAGTCTCATGCATATCAGCAGCAAAGCTCTCCTCTTCATAGTCACTCAGATACCCATTCTAAAAGACTTCATCTGAACATGAGCTTCCAACATCACCAGAACAGTGGCAAATTGCACCTTGGCTTTTAAGCTTCCACCTGGAAATGCTATGTATCATTACCAATCACAATTCATTGGCCAAAAAAATTTACATGGCCATACCTTCAAATGGGAGTAGGAAGAATTGTCCTACTACATAAGTGGTGGGGAAATGGAAAGACTGGGTGGGTAATACTAATGAATGATTCTCTCTCTAGAATTTTACAAGATGAATACTATATTCACCAGTTGAGAATTAACATTTGTGAAAATCTGAGTTCTATGTTTGCAAACAACATAAATCAACTCTAGCTAGCTTATGCAGTTAAAAGGAATTCATTGAAAAGACTGAAAAGAGAAGATTAAATAATCAGGTTTAGAAAGATAAAAAACCAGAGCAGTTCCAGATGTCTCAGAAGGAAAAAAAAATGAATGGCCTCTTCAAGGTTTCCCTACTGGGGTGAATAAAACCTATACAAATGCAGTCTTCTTGATACTCATGTGGCAGGGAAGAAATTGATTGGTTATACTGAATCACATGCCCACTTCATGGCTAGGGGACATCAAGTACCATAATGTTCCATGAAAGAGGTAGTTACCCCAAAGAAAAACTGGTGTTGTTGTGAAAGGGAAGATGGACACTTAAAAGCCAAATGCAAACTTTTTCCCTTCTGAAAATTCAAATTTCATTAAGCTGTCTCCTGGCACCTCTTCTCCTCTTAATTCTTCAGAAGTTTATTGTTGTTCTCATGACCCATAGAATGGGAGACTAAAAGAGAAAGATCCTGTCTGCCCACAATTATCTTTCCTACTGGCATCCCACATGGCTGAAATCTTTCACCAATATGGACATTGTTTTGTGTAGTCATCATCTTTATGAGGGGTTTACTATCCAAACAGTCATTACTAAAACAATTCATAGATAATTTGTGAGATTGGCCATGATTGATCAGAGCAAGACCATGTGGGAAAAAAACTGGAGAACCATAAGGACATGAATTCTCTGCATCCTGGAGAACTTCCTGGAGAATGATTTGGGAGGAGAGGGTCAGCTCTACAGAGAGATCCTGGGCAGTCTTGAGTACTACTAGTACTATGATTGGAAAAAAAGCCATGGGCAAACAATTTTATAGTAAGAGTATTAATACAAAATGCTTTTTCTCATTCCACACTTGCAGCATCTGACCTTTGAAATTTGGCTACTATGGAGTTCTTCATAAGTACCACCTGTTTTTCCTACTTTGGAGAATCAATTATAAATAAAATGAGTTATTAATATTTGGCAATGCAGCTTCAAACACTAAATAAAAAGTTTTACTGACTTCTCTGCTGAGTCCTTGAAGACAGATGGACCAGGCATGTGTGCATCATTTGAAAAGGCAGCAGTTTGCAATGGAGGGCCAAAAATTTCATTCTGTCCACCCCACCCCCACAAACATTGCTTCTGCAGGCTGAGCTCTCTGGATAATCAGAGAGAGTTCTGCACATGTGAGAAAAAGACAATAGCACAAGTCTGAGCTAGGTTTAAATTATATTGTTACTTTTAGTTATTTAATTTTTTTAAAAAGAGACTGATTCCAAAGAGTCTTTAGATATAATATAAAGCATTTTATAATGAACCAAATTCTCCCAGTAGAATCTCTGACTGGTCGTAAATTAAGCAATCTGGACTCTGCATTTACTCCCTCAGGCTTTAAGTAACTGCCACTTTGCAGAATAGCCCAAATGCAGAAACAAATACAAAAATAAGAAAATGGTCTTTCATTCCACTTTGCTAATAAATTGCCACTTCAGTTTCCTAAATGAATTCCTAGTGGCCTAAAAGAGTTGACATAGATTCTGAACTCCTGTCAAACTTCTAGAAAAGAGCTCAGAGGCTAGTAGAAAAATTGATAAATTATTTAGGTTTCAAAAGATTAAGATAAAATAAAACATTATTCACTTATTCATTATTTAGGCCAAGAAGTTAAAAGTCAATTTTTCTGGGAGGTACTGTAGGACACAATGATCCAATGTGTTAAGGCTCACTCTAAGCATGGACTTAGAAATGCATTATACACAATATTACTGGTTATGATATAGAAACGCACTATATAGAATGCCCAAATGAGCCTTTCTTAGTCTTCTATAACTCCAAGGGGAGGTGAGGTTTCCTTATTACAATCTTTTTTAAGTCAAAGATAACAAAGTCAGGATGATTATAAATTTATAGTGAGCAATAATTTATAATAGTGATAGAGCAAAGACATAACCGAAATTCAGAAGGTTTCCAAAATCTCATTCATACATAGATTTTTTTTTGAGTGTGGAATATATTTTTCAATCATGCTTGAAGTCCCAAGCTAATTCAAAATGAAGCAAAACATGCTTGAGTATCATGCTTTCAGTACACTACCATCTCTATACCTCACTTCCCGTGTGACCTACAATGGACAAACAAATAGCAGGGGTATTACATATAGGAAGAGTGGTGTGTAGAACATGGTTGTGAATAATATTGAGAAAATATTTCAAAGGTACCAGTTGTTTGTAAATCAGATGTTCTTATGTCAGAAAGTACTTGTCCTGATGTCTATTACCTAAGAGACATCCTTCCCAAAATAATAATTAGAAGATGTTTCTTAAACATGAACCAGAGAGAAGGTATTAAATAATTTATGCAAAATCCAAAACATTTATCCCTGCTCTGTCCAAAAAACACCTTGCTTGCAGCTAGAATTCTTGTGTCTATCTGCCAGGCACACAGTACCTTTTTTTTTTTTTCCTGGATGCTCCTAAAGACTCACGATATTTTTACTTTCCTTCTCTTCCTTTTTAATATTCTCTATTAGTCCACAAAGTGCTCCAGTCATTACAGCCTTACCTCTCAATATAATTTCCAAGGTTAGAGCTTATCCTTCATCATAGATTGGCTTCCTGATGAGATGTTAGCAAAGCAGGCACTTTAATCTCACCAGTAACACTTTATAAATCATATTTAAAGTGGGTCTCCTTGTGAAATTGTTTTGTAAATAATCCTATCTGCTATGTGTTGATTTCTGTGCCTCACTCCTAAATTTCAAGTTGTAATTTATGTTGGGAATGTTTTGATATTTTCTTCATCTTATGTTTCTCTTGTCTCATTTTCCACCTTTACTGTTTCAAGTTTATGTTAAAACTACATATGAATCTAGACAAAGGAAGAGGCTGGTGGTTGTGTGTCTGGGGTGGGGGGGGTGGGGATTGGGGAGTTACCAGAGAATATTTGTATAGAGGCAGCACTCTGATTGATGAGGAGAAGGGGGCTTCTCATTTCTCTGAAATGAGTATCCTGGGTTTTTTTAGGCTTCTGCATTTACCTGAGGTTAGCTTCAGAGTGGATGTGGACCTTTTGATTGATTTTTCTGTTTCACCATTTTTGATAGTACTGGTATGGGTAAAGAGAAAGCTTTATCTCTACCATGAGGAATGTCAGTTATCCAATTATGATCATAGGTGACAATTGACATTGATTGACATTGGTCTTAGTCAATTGTGAGAAGAGAAGTGATAGAAATACAGTAAAATGGACAGTGTTTCACCTAAAATAAGGAGCTGCTTCTTGGTTCAATTGGATTATTGCCATTTAGGAATATGGGCACTGTGTTATCAGTCTTTTCAATTTTTCAAAAGAAACCAGAAATCCAGACTTTTATGAGCTCTCCCTTTTTTTTTTCTTGTAGTGTTGGCTCAAACTAATGCTTTTTTGTGACTTTACAAGACAGTATGGCATCTTTTTTTCAGGAGACACTGACATCCGTTCTATCTCCACTGACTCATTTGGTGAGAACAAGAAGTCCACATGCCAATGCAAATCAAGAAGGGGGAAGAGGTTCGGGAAGAGGGGAGGAGTGGGGGAGACATTCTGCAATGTATAAAGAGAATGAGTAGTGATGCTTTATTTTTTACTAAAATAATATGTATAAATCTCCCACCAAACTGAGTTCTTGAAATGTCAAATACATGTATGATAGTGAGAAACTTACAATGTTAAAAAGTGCTGTAATCTTTAAAATAGGAGATGAAGAAAATATTGGGATATAGAACTGTGATAAGTCTGGGGTCACGTGGGTGGCTCAGTTAGTTAAGTGTCCAACACTTAACACTTAACACTTAAGTGTTTGGCTCAGGTCAGGATCTCTCAGGGTCGGGAGACTGAGCCCTGCACTGGGCTCCAAACTGGGAGTGGAGCCTGCTTAAGATTCTCTCTCTCCCTCTCCTTCTGCTCCAAACCCCACTCTCTTTCTCTCTCACTCTCTAAAAACAAAAACAGGAAAAAAAAAACTGTCGTAAGTCTGGTAAGATTTGTTCTCATAAAGAATTAATGTTGGTTATAAGCAAAAATACAAAGAAGTACCCTGTATGATCACCAACAAAATTCAAGATACTGATGCAATCTGGGAGGGTTACCAAAGGGCTTTAACTGTACTGTTGGTGTTTTATTTCTTTTTTTTTTTTAATTTATTTATTTGACAGACAGAGATCACAAGTAGGCAGAGAAGCAGACAGAGAGAGAGGAGGAAGCAGGCTCCCCGCTGAGCAGAGAGCCCGATACGGGGCTCGATTCCAGGACCCTGGGATCATGACCTGAGCTGAAGGCAGAGGCTTTAACTCACTGAGCCACCCAGGTGCCCCTGGTGTTTTATTTCTTAACATGAGTTGTGGGTATGTAAATTTTCATAGCAAATTGTTATAAATTTTTATGTCTTAACTGTGTCATAATAAACACACTTTTTCCTAATCACCTTTTAAAAGAATAAATGTTAAACCTTTCTCATACCTGTGAATGGTTGGGTTTTCTGCCAAATAATATTTTCTTTTCAAGGGCAAGAAGAGAAAGGGCTCTTGACTTTTCTTTTCTCACTAAAAATCTCTCAGCCTCTGACAGATGACAGGAGACTGTGAGCTGAAAAGCACACCTCAGGCTGGCAGGAACATTGAGGGGTTGCCAGAAATGTGCTAGCTGATAGCACATCCATGACTCCGGCAATTGGACCCTAGATTTCTGTTTATTTTCTGAACCCGGCTAGAAATGTTTATAGAATGATGGTGTTCAGGAGTCTGCTGTGATTTCTAGATGCAGGTAATTAAAAGATTAGTAATTCCTGAGCAACAATCAGGCACCACACTGGTTATATGAATTGCCACTATCACCATAATGATAACAATTAACATTCACATAACATTTAGCAATATAAAAAAATGTCTTATATACATTATAAGCGTATACATTTACAGCGTATCAAAAATCCTGGAAGGAACAGAGGAAAAATAGTATTATAGTAGTGGAGAAAACTGAGTGATTTCCCCAAACCCAGGTGTTCTGATTTCAAACATTCACTCTTTCTTAATATGCTCTGGGTCAGCTCAATGGTTGACCTTGCCCAATTTCTCATACTGAGAAATATTTGATTAGGGGGTTCTAAGATTCCAACCCTCAAAATATTAAGAATTAATTGAACATCTCTAATCCCTGTAATAGTTTGATAAAGATCTATAGCTATAACTTTATCAAAAGATTTTCTGGACAGTAATCTACCACTGACTTACCTTCCCTAATTCCATAGTTGGAGTCCACCTACCCATCTTGGACCATGAATTTGTCCGTGCTCTAGACTTAATAACCAACCCTGTTCTTAATCATGGGTTATTTTTTTAAAACTATTTATTTGAGAGAGAGAGAGAGTGTGCATGCCCAAGAAGGGAGACGGACAACAAGGCAGAGGGAGAGAGAAAAGGAAAGAAAGAGAATCTCAAGCAGACTCCAAGCTGAGCGCAGAGCCTATCTTGGGGCTGGATCCCACAACCCAGAGATGATGATCTGAGCCGAAACCAAGAGTTGGTCACCTAACCTCCTGAGCCACCCAGGTGCCCCAATCATGAGTTATTTTAAAAACCTTACATGTGTGGCACCTGGGTGGCTCAGTGGGTTAAGCCTCTGCCTTCAGCTCCGGTCATGGTCCCAGGGTCCTGAGATCGAGCCCCGCATCAGGCTCCCTGCTTAGTGGGGAGCCTGCTTTCCCCCTCTCTCTGCCTGCCTCTCTGCCTAGTTGTGATCTCTCTCTGTCAAATAAATAAATAAAATATTTTTTAAAAACCTTACATGTGAGAATAATATCTCAGCATATTCTAGTATTATCTGTCTGACCACTAGTCCCATCTAATATAGTACCTATGTTCTTATAACTATCAAATATTTGTTAAATTATTTTCATGTTTAAATTTTATATCCCAGCAACAATTATCTTATTATTTTCGTTCTTTTTGTCATTTAATTCTCATGGGCTTTCTAGCCATCTGTAAATGTTCATAATTTTACTTTGATCTTCCTGTTTTTATACTTTAATTTTTTCTATCATACAATTGAGTTGAGTAATGCCTCCAGTGAGATATTAACTGGTAACGGTGACAGCAAGCAACCTTATCATGTTCCTTACCAGCAGGGGCTTCTCAGTGAATCCTCATTAAGATGTTTCTGATGTGAAGACATCTACCCTAGCAGCTTAAGGAGGTAGGTATCTGCCCTTCCTCACTGAGGGAGAGAGTATGTGTGTGTTCCAGCATTTTGAGATACTGACATGTAACATATGAAGGTTAATGTGAACATGATGATTTGATACACAAATATATTATGAAATGATTACCACAATAAGGTTAGTTAACACATCTATGCTCTTAAATTATTACAATATTTTTGTGGGTGATAAGAACACTTAACCTACTCTTTTAACAACTTTTCAGTATATAATACAGTACTGTGAAGTATAGTCACTGTACATTACTTATTCATCTTATAGCTGGAAGTTTATACACTTTGACCAACATCTTCCCATTTTTCCCATCCCCTTGCCCATGAGAAGCAACATTCTACTATATTTATGAATGCAGCATTTTTAGATTCCACATATAAGTAGGAATGTATGGTATTTGTTTTTCTCTGCCTTATTTCACTTAGCATCCTGCCTTCAAGATTCAACCATGTTGTTGCAAATGGCAGGATTTCCTTCTTTCTAATGGCTAAATAATATTCTATTATCTCTCTTTCTCTCTCTCTCTCCATATATATATATATATGCCACAACTTCTTTATCCATTGATCCATCAGGTTACACTGATGGTTGTTTCCATATCCTGGCTATTATGAATAATCCTGCAATGAATATGGGGGTGCACATATCTTTTCAAAATACTTATTTCAGTTTCTTCAGACATACACCTAGAAGGGATTGCTGGATTATACAGCAGTTCTATTTTTAATCTTTTGAGGACTCTCTATGCTGTTTTCTAATTTACATTCCCAACAATGCATGAGCATTCCGTTTTCTCCACATCTTTGCCAACAATTGTTATCTCTTGTCTTTTTTGATGATAGCCATTCTAACAGGTGTGGAGTGCTATCTCGTTGTAGCTTTTATTTTGCATTTTCCTGATCATCAGAAATGTTGAGCATCTTTTCATGTACCTATTGGGTATTTGTAGGTCTTCTTTGGGAAAATGTCTATTCAAGTCCTGTGCCCATTTTTTATCCAATTGATTGTTTTCTTGCTATTGTTGTATGAGTTGTATGTTCCTTATATGTTTTGGATATTAACTCCTGGTCAGATAGATAGTTTGCAAATATTCTCTCTCATTCTGTAGACTACCTTTTCATTTGGCTGATTGTTTTATTTTTGCTGTACAGAGCTTTTTATTTATTTATTTTTATTTAAATTAAATTAGCCAACATATAGTACATCATTAGTTTCAGATGTAGTGTTCAATAACTTATCAGTTTCATATAACACCCAGTGCTCATCACATTACATCACATCATATGCCCATCACCCAATTGCCCATCCCCCCTGCCCACCTCCCCTCCAGCAAGCCTTAGTTTGTTTCCTATAGTTAAGAGTCTCTCATGGTTTTCTCCCTCTCTGATAACTTCCCATTCATTTTTCCTCCCTTTCCCTATGATCCTCTGTGCTGTTTCTTATATGCCACACATGAGTGAAATCATATAATTGTCTTTCTCTGATTGACTTATTTTGCTAAGCATATTACCCTCCAGGTCCATCCACATCAGTATAAATGGTAAATATTCATCCTTTCTGATGGCTGAGTAATATTCCATTGTGTGTGTGTGTGTGTGTGTGTGTGTGTGTGTACATCTTTTCACAGAAGCTTTTTAGTTTGAGGTGGTCCCACTTTTTTATTTTGCTTTTGTTGTCACATCCAAAAAAATATTGCCAAGACCAATGTCAAGGAGATTTTTATCTATTTTCTTCTAGTAGTTTTATGATTTTGGGTCATACACTTAAGTCTTTAATCCATTTTGAGTTAATTTTTATGAGTGGTGTAAGATAAGAGTCCAACTTCATTCTTTTGGATGTGAATATCCATTTCTATATTTTAGAAAACATCCAACACTATTTATTAAAGAGACTATCCTTTCCCTTCCCCATTGGGTATTCTTGGTTTATTTGTCAAATATTAGTTGACCTTATATGCATGGGTTTATTTCTGGGTTCACAATTCTGTCCATTGGTCTATGTGTCTCTTTTTATGCCAGTATCATACTGTTTCAGTTAATATGACTGTAACACAGTTTGAAATCAGGAATGTGTTGCCTCCAACATTGTTCTTCCTCAGGATTGCTTTGGCTATTTGGGGTCTTTTGTGGTTCCATACAAATTTTAGGATTATCTTTTTGTGGGCAAATGACATTGGAATTTGGGTGGGGATTACATTAGGTCTGTAGATCACTTTGTGTAGAATGAACATTTTAACAGTATTAATTCTTCCAATCCATGAACACAGAATGTGTTTCATTTATTTGTGTCTTCTCCAATTTCTTTCAATAATGTCTTACAATGTTCAGTGTATAGATTTTTCACTTCCTTGGTCAAATTTGTTCCTGAGTACTTTATTATTTTTCATGCTATTGTAAATGGGATTGGCTTTTAAAATTTTTCTCAGATGATTGTTAGTGTATAGAAATGCAACTGATTTTTGTATGTTGATTTTGTATCTTGCAACTACTGAATTTAGTAATTCTAAAAGTTTTTTGCTGTCTCTTTAAAATTTTCTATACATAAAATCATACCATCTGCAAACAAAATTTTACTTCTTCCTTTCTAATTTGGATGCCTTTTATTTCTTTTTCTTACTTCATTGCTCTGGCTGTGACTTCCAGAGTCCTATTCTGCTATTTAAATGGTAATGATGAGAGAAGGCCCTTGTTCTATTCCTAATCTTATCAGGAAAGCTTTCAATCTTTTACCACTGAGTTGATATGCTGTAGATGGCCTTTATTATGTTGAAATACATTCCTTCTATACCCAATTTGTTGAGACGTTTTATTATGAAAGGATATTGAATTTTGTCAAATCTTTTTTCTGCATCTATTGAGATGATCATATGGTATTAATCTTTAATTCTATCAATGTGGTATGTAATATTTATTAATCTATATATGTCGAACCATCCTTGCATCCAAAGGATAAACCCCACTTGATCGTGATGTGTGAGTCTTTTAATGTGCTGATGAATTCAGTTTTCTTTTTTTTTTTAATTTTACTTTTTATAAACATATAATATATTTTTATCCCCAGGGGTACAGGTCTGTGAATCGCCAGGTTTACACACTTCACAGCATCAGTTTTCTTTTTTTAAGAATTTTTGTATCTATGTTTATCAGGAATGTGGGCGTGCAGCTTTCTTTCCTTGTAGTGTCTTTATATGACTTTGGTATCAGGATAATGCTAGCCTCATAAATCAGTTTGGAAGCATTCCTTCCTTTTCAGTTTTTAAGAAGAGTTTGAGAAAGATTAGTGTTAATTCTGTAAACGTTTGGTTGAATTTACAAGTGAAAACATCTGGTTCTGGGCTTCTCTTTGTGGAAGGTGTTGGATTACTGCTTAAATCTTCTTACTTGTTATTGGTTGGTTCAAATGTTTTATTTCTTCATGATTTAGTATTTTAAAATTTTAAAATACACACAGGCTTTTTCTTAAGTAACTGGCAATAGGATTTAACTAAATGATTTGTACTCATTTGCCCTGTCTTCACAGTTCTACCCCTACACTGAATCCCCTAATGGATATACATCTTTTATCCCAGAGTCTATTTTGACTCACTAATGAGAGAAAGGTTCACATTTAAATCTGATGTGCATCTTAAATATGCTTCAATATATTTTCTACTCTTTTCTATGTACTGGTTATGATTCTTGTTTCTGAAAATCTGGCTAATGAGGGTTCAAACAAATAAGGGTTCACTTTTCTCATATTACAAATAGCCTAGAAATAAATGTTTATCTATATTGGTATTAGTTCATCTGTTCAACTATGCTAAGGATCTAAGTTCTTTTTATTTTTCCACTCTATCACCTGTAGTGTGCTGGATTTTATCTTTATGCTAATTACTTCATGGTAACAAAATGGCTTTTAAAGCTCTAGACTGCACATCTGCATTTAGAGTAGGAAAAATGGGGGTAGAAGTAGGCAGGAATTAGGGGAGAACAGTGCCAGCAGCATATGTTCCTTTTTATCAGGAAAAAAAAGAAAGACTTTCTACATATACTTTATCAGCAGATTTCATCTTTGGTTTCATTGGTACAGCTGAATGACATAGCCACCCTGAGCTTCAAGACAGACTAGGAAAGCAAAGTTCACTGGCTTACCAATCATGCTTCATCTTCTGGGGTCAGGCATAAATTCAGGCTCCTATTAGCAAGGAAAAAACAGGAATGGATTTAGAGCAGAAGACTAATGGTGTTTTGTCTTAAATATCCAATCCAAAATCATGTTCTCTGCATTTCTTTGGCAAGTAAGTGAGGTAGAGATCTAATAATTTCTTATGAGTAATATATATATATACACATATATGTGTATACACACACACACACACACACACACACACACACACAATAAATTATGAATACCACATTCTTCCCCCCCCCTCTTACCCATGGCACAATTAATTTTGGTGAAAATCAATTGTATAGCTTTTATTAGTTGAGGGAGGTCCATGAAATAGAAAAACCTTAGGCTTTCTACTCACACAAAGAATATTCTAGTATGTCATCTCTCTCTCTATTTCTCTCTCTCTCCTACTCTGAAAATTTATTCATACTGCTATTTCCAAAATCATTTCTATAGGGCACTGTTAGGTCTAGTGTACCCTAATTGAGAGAGAGCCTAATGATCACTTAACACGAAAAGAAATATTGACTAAAGATAGAGATCAAGTTTATATAAGTAGTACAAATTGCTTTGTATTAATGCTATAGGGAGGACAGTTTCCTTCTCTTGACATTTTTCTCGTAAGTACATGACTGTTGCCTTGTGGTCTTGTAACAAAGTGCTGCAACCATTATCAGACATGTCAACTGCCACTTTGAACAAGTTTGAAATGCCTGGAGCTTTAAAAACTGATAAGAAAATCAGAGCCTATTTTAGCTTCTCAAAAGCTTATTGACACTCCAGGTGACAGATATCCTCCTCAGAGTTTTCTAAGTAAAATCATAAAGCAGAATAGCCAGAGCCAAAGTGAGGCACTTTGTATTAATTTTCTTAGCCCCAACATGTGGATTTGGTCTTTTAAGCTATTTGCTTGCATGGATGTAAGAATTTTCCAGTTTTTCATAGTTTCCTCTCTGTTCTAAAAAGAAATTAAATGTACTTTTCTAAGTTTAATCCTATATGTTTAACCTCTGAAAACTCAAATTTGAATTTCCTATGCTTCAATATAAAGCTCAATTATTTAACGTTCAACAGGTAATTTGGTTGTTCATGAACTGTGTGCAGACACTGTAAAGAAAACTGAATTCACAATAGTGAATAAGATAATGGTCCCTGTTCTTGCTGAGCTTACACTTGGGTGGAGAAGACAGATTTTGTTACTCAAAGAAAGTTTTCCAGGGAAATTTAAAACTAAGCTAAGACCTTGTGTTGCTTAAGGAAAGTAATGCTAGCTGCTGAAACAAATAAACCCCAATTTCTCAGCAGCTTAATACACAAATGATTTACTTCTTGCTCAAATTACAGTTACATGCAAATCTCAAGCACCTTCATCTTAGGCGTCTGTCCTCCCCGAAGTCTACTAAATCCTTTCTAGGTAGATGGTAGATAGAGAAACAGAGCAAGGTTTGCTTGTGGCTGGTTTTTATGGACCAGGACTGACATGGCATGTCACTTCCATGACATTTTAGTTACAGTCACAACTAACTGCAAAGGAGGCTGGGAAATGTAGTCTAGCCATGTGCTGATAATGAAGACAGAAAGATGGATACTGAGCACAAATAGTGACTACTCAAACCTGAAAGGCAAGTAGAAATTAGCCATGAAAGTTGAAGGAAGGGAGGAGTTGGAGAGATGTAATGAAGAAAGTTACAGAGAGAACATAAAGTAGAAGACCTAGAGGTGAGTGAACATGGCATGTAGAAGCTGAATGTTGTCCAGTATGGCTGGAATATGGAATTCAAATTGGTGAAGTAGATGATGGGCAGATCATGAACATATCTGTAAAACATTTTAAGGAATATGGGCTTTACTCTAAGAAAAGTGGAGCTCCGTTAAAGGTTTTAACCAGGGAAGTGTAATGATCGGGTTAGATATTTTTAAAAACCATAATTCTTATAATATGGAAAAGAATTAGAAGAAATGAGAGAAAGACTGAAGGCCAATTAAGAAGCTCTTTATAATTCAGGTGCTAGGCCCTGAACTAGAATAATGTCTTTTAAAAGCCTAGAAAAAACAAAACAAAACAAAACAAAATAAAACTAGATTGATTTGGAAGATATCTAGGAGGCAAAATTGAAATAACATGGTTTCTGATAAGATATGGGTTGCATGTAGCATCAACTGCAATATTTCCAATGTTTTTCTGCATTTTAGGTCGGAATACTTGTTTGTCTAGGTAAGCTAGAGTAAACACTCCTAGTTCCTCTAAGAACTCATTTATCAATATTTGGAATGAGGTTAGGGTGTTCCTAAGTCAAAGAGTAAGATATCACACCAATATATTTCATTTAGAATTATAAATCTAGTTGGAGACTACTATTTGCCCAAGGTCACTTGCCTGAAATAATTACATAAATCAATAACTGAGGTGAATTAGGAAGTTCCTAATTGACTCTGGGCATCTGATATCTCATTTTTCTCCTTTCATAGGCTTCTAAAAATTACAGGATTGCCTAAGTTGAAAAAATTTTCTGCTTCATCACAAATCAGGTTATGTCTTGGCTTGGAGGGAAGGTTTAATTTTGTCACTGGCTGAAAATGTCGGGGACATCTTAGTCAGACAAGAAGCAAGAGGTGCCAGTTGCCTTGCTCTGCAAAGGCTTTTTCAGCATATTTCAGGACATATTTGTTTAGCAGAATCCCAGACTGTATTCTGGGACCTAACACCTGAAGACATTCTGTTTTTGCAAAATAAAATCTCAATTCTGCTTGCCAAGATTCACACTGTTGCTTACCTAGCCAGGCCTGACCACTTTAAGAATTGAGAAGAGTGGGCAGAGGGTCCTGGTTGACAGTGTAGAAATTGGGTCAGTCCCACAGCTCATTTTTAGAAGTAACTGCCTGCTAGATCCTGAAGTGCCATGGTGTGTTCCCTATTCTGTTCCTGATCAGTGATCCTGAGTGATGTCATGTTGTTCCTGACTTCTTCATTCCTCTCTCCCCTAGCCATACTCAGTAACTTCTTACTTCCTCATAAGTCCCGCTTGCTTCCTTGTGCATCACATGTGTTCTGGTGCCATATCCCAGTCTCCAACCTGTCTGAACTTGGCATCTGGCTCCTCCCCAGGAAGGAGGTACATTTTTCTTTCTACCCCACTTGCATCCTGGAGCTTCCCTTCCCCTCTGGAGAGCCTCTGCCTTACAACTATTGTCCTGGCCTCACCCCAGTCATTATGGCTACTCTCCGCAATTGAAATTATCCTTGGATCCCATGTATACTGTTTGCTTTCCAGTGCTATAAAGTATGATCATAGGGCTGGCCCTATATTTCTCTTTTTTAAATTTGAGATTGAAAAAATTTGCAGCCGCAGGAATTAACTAATGACAACCACTCCTGTTTCTTAATAAATGTCTATTACTTTTGTTCTTAAAATTAGAAATACATTTTGAGTCTCAAAACATATTTTAAGTTGATTTTATCCATCATTTAGGTGACAAATATCTAACAAAACTGAGCTATATGATTCAGATACAATGATTGCTATATATCATGGCTTTAAAATATTTTGGAATTTGTAGCTCTGAAGTTAAACTCAGAAAGTACTACCTTAGGTGGTTTGCTCCTGATTTTATGAGCACATTAAGATCATCAACAACTATTGCTATTTCTTAAGTTTTTTTAAATCTCTTTTAACCCTATCAAATTTTACTACAATATTTTAGCATTGTTTGAATTTTCCCCCTTTTTTGAAACAGAAGAAAATTTTTAAAATAGTTTCTTAATAAACTACTTTTTGTTATGAGTAAGTTTTAGATGCATAGGTTTAGATGAGTAGGTTTTACATGTACATCTTCCTAAAGGTCTTTTGATGAATAATCATGTGATCTCCCAAACAGATTTCAAGTTACTTATGTTATTATTCAACAGAGAAAATATCTTTTTGTTCTCTACTGAAGGGCAAAACGTATTTTAGTTAACAGTATTTCACAATGTACAGATGTTGTCCTCTTGTATTTCAGGCTGTCTCCTCCCCCTAAAATATCATTGGACACATTTTTGACAGTTTTATGGTTATTTATTCCTGAATATACATCCATCCGTCAATAAATACTATAAGATACAATGCCTCCCTGATTCTTCCTTTCAAGATCCAATTATATGTTCTTCTTCTAACTCTAAATTGAGCCTTGACTGAAAAGATAATGTGGTAGAAAAATGAAACAGTAGCCTTAAGAATTTAAAATGCCTTAATTGGGGTGCCTGGGTGGCTAAGTTGGTTAAGTATCTATCTTCTGCTCAGGTCATGATCCCAGAGTCCCGGGACTGAGAGCCCTGCACCGGGCTCCCCGATCGGTGGGGAGCCTGCAGTCAAATATGGCTTCAATGCCTATGCAAACTCCAGTGCATTAATCACACCATGTTGCACAAACTGCATGGTCATTCTAAGGTTTAAAGTGGTGGCAGAATAAATTGGGGTAAGTCTAGAAGTAGCAGAATAGGAGAACTTTCAGGCTCATACAAAGACTGGTTCCTAAACGTAAGGACATGTCCAGGGTGTATTAATTTTCTATTTTATTATTTTACAGTCCTATAGTTCAGAAGTCTGGCATGGGTTTTACTGGGCCAAAATTAAGGTATGTCAGCAAAGCTGTGTTCCTTTTTGAAGGCTCTAGAAGAGAATCCATTTCCTTACTTTTTCCAGCTTATAGGCTACACACATTCCTTGGCTCATAGCCTCCACATCTACAAAGCCACAACACAGCATCTCTTTGGCCCTACTTCCCTAATCATATCTCTTTCTCTGACTGTATTCTTTGATCTCCCTCTTCCATTTTTAAAGACCCTGTGATTACATTGGGCTTACCTGGATAACCCAGTATAATTTCCCTATTTTAAGATCAGCTAGTTAGCAGCCTAGATTCTACCTGTAATCTCCATTTGTCTTTGCCATGGAATTTAACCTACCCACAGGTTTCAGGAATTAGGATTTGTATATCTTTGATGGGGGGGCATTATGCTGCCTGTTCCACAGGGCTAGGCATAATTAGACATAACTCTCATAGTAGTTAGACATAGGACATTAATATCCCAAGGAGAGAGAATGAAGATCATGAATATAGTTCAGTGAAATTCAAATCAAATCTAAGGTGCCTATCAAAGAATTGGTAGAATAAGCAATCAAAGGTGAGCCATATGTATACCATTGACAGAAAGTAAGCAGGACAGCATTTAGAAATTAGGTCAAGAGTTAGTAAGCTGTTGTGAGTTGAACTATGTCCACCCCCCACCCAAGTCATTTGTTGAAGTCCTAGTCCCCAGCCCCAGTACTTCAGAATGTAACCTTATTTAGAAATAGGTTTGTTGCAGATATAATTAGTTAAGATGAGTAAGATGGGCTCTAAGTCCAATATGACTGGTGTCCTTAGAAAAAGAATGTCATGTGAAAAAATAAACACACACAGAGAGGATGCCAGTGAACAAGAAAGCAGAGATTGAGATAATGGTTCCATGAGCCAAAGAACACCAAATATTGCCAACAATCCACCAGATGCCAGGAAAGAAAGACATGAAACAGATTTTTCCTCATATCCATTAGAGGGAACCGGCTCTACTAATGCTTTAATCTTGAACTTCTAGTCTCCAGAACTGTGAGGCAATACATTTGTACTTTAAGCCATCTAATTTGTGGTACTTTGTTACAGCAGCCCTAGCAAACTAATGTATAAATGTCAGAGAACAGAGAAACATGAGATTTGAAAAAACTGGCAAGAAAGTCTGTCAGTTATGTAATTAGGAGATAGGAAATGAACCCAACCTTGAACAGCTGGGGCAACCACAAGGATTAGACATCAACAACTCTGACTTGATCTCATATCAGTGAGTTGAGTAAGACTTACTCCAAATGTGGGAAGAAACAGAGCCTCCAGATGGATTTGGGAAGAAGCAGTCACCTGGGTTAGGGGAGGCCAGGGACAGGAAGCCAGTCAAGTATACTGTCCATAAGCAACACAGCCCTGTGACAAATACATTCTTCTTACAAATGCTTGGTCAATTTATTTATTGATTCTCTGTGGTTACCTTGCCTACAAATGAAGGTTGCTGAAAGGTTTTTGTGTATTCACTTGTTTTAAATATTTGGTTACTCAAGGAAGTTAATTGGGTACCCCTCTGTGTTCACTTTGCAGAAGTAGCAACAGAACAGGTGGTGATAGAATAGTGGCAAAAACAACTTTTCTGTCTTCTTTAAGATTCTTCCTCTTTTATATCCATTAAGGATTTTTTTTTTAAACTGTAGTATACTTCCTATGTATAAAAATTGTTTGGTCATCTGGTACACTGCAACTGTATGTTTTATTGGACAGTATTTGTGAAAAATTTTTCCATTAGAATTACATTACTTAGAATTATAAATGCAAGAAATTGGTTTTATCATTCTGCTATAGGGGAAACAAAGAAAAAATAAATAATCAATTAGTTTGCATATAAATGCCAACTTACATCATGTACCAATACAAGGATGGGTCCCTACAGTGTTCAATGTAAACAAATTTCTAGTCCCACATCCTCCACTTCACTGCCAAGCATGTAATTATGCAATAACACCAGATAAAACACAACTTTCATGACAATTTATATAGTCTAAGGAATATGCTAATGTTGTTAAAACATAGTCTAGTATTCTCATTTATGTATATTTGAACTCTTGTCAATAATGATCCTTCAACTCTGTGGATCAGGAAAAGCCATATTCTAATTACTATAACTTTAGATTTATTTATTCTCCTCCCTCCCTCTCTCTTCTTTTCTCAATGGTGTTTGAAGAATTAGGGCAAGATGCTTCTGGATTCTAGTCTCTAAGACGGTAGATGTTTGATGCAACCACTGTTGAACTCCAGGTTTCAAGGCCTACTCAAGAGAAAAGGAAAACTCCCCAACTTTTAAGTTAGAAGTCTATAAGTGAAAAAAGCCCTTAATACTTTCTTCTCTTCAGTTTGGAAAAATAGGAAGATATCCTGAAAATTATTTTACTTTTGTGTTCGAGAACTATGCTGTGTCACTTGTCACCTGACACTGCAAAATAAAAAATTGAAAGTACAAAATAGTCCTTTCAAATTTGGGAAGTTCAAAGACCGATATCAATAGAGAAAAGCCTTATTCTAAACATTTTATTTATCATCTAAATAGTTTTAGTATAAACATATTTTTAAAGTTGTGTTTAGAGGTGTCTGGGGTGGCTCAGTTGGTTAAGTGGCTGACTTTGGCTGAAATCATGATCCCAAGGTCCTGGAATTGAGTCCCACATCAGGCTTCTTGCTCAGCAGGAAGCCTGTTTCTCCCCTGCCTGCCGTTCCCCCCTGCTTGTGCTTGCTCTCTGTCTCTCTCTCTCACTCACTCTCTCTGTGTCAAATAAATAAATAAAATCTAAAAAAATAATAAAATATATGTTTATAAGACAATTATTTTTTTTTTCCTCCTAACCACTCCTTCACTCTGCCTCAATTCTCCCACAAATCATGTGAAGATTCTCTTTCTCTTAAGGAGGACATAACAAACAAAAATAAAAAGACTACAGTCCTCCAAAATTTTACCCAAGCAAAGGGAATCTCTACATAGGAAGAGCCAGCAGACCACATCACCTCAACTTTGTTTCCTAGAGATTCACCTTTCCACTCACGCCACTGTTTTGGATTCTCAGAGGTCTACAGGTAAAGCTCCAACCCAAATAGGACCAGATCGCTTTCCTTGGTTCCCTGAGACAGGACGGAACTTTCAACACAACTCTATTAAATAGGAAGAGAAGAAGAAAAAGAGAAATAAACACAGAGTACAGAAGCTTAAAAGCAATGCGGTTTAAAAAACACGAGTTTCTGATAGCCCTGCAGCCAGCTTGCTTTCTATCCTATTCCATCTGTACCTGCTCTCTGAAGACATATACCTAGCCTCAAAGCCGTCTTTTAGTAATCCTCAACAAAAGGTCATTTTAATCCTCTGTAACTGGATTAAACTAGACTGGGAGCCTTATAATTTTAACCTGTCATTGTTAATAGTTTCAGTCTGAAAAACTCCTCTTCCCAATTACAAAAACCTGCAATAATCTCATCATTCAGGTGAGACTTCAAATCCTTATAAACTAAGATGTGGCTTAAACTATAACCATATTTTATGAGACATCATGTAAACTTAAAGCTTAAGACAAATTACCTTCCCTAACAGAAGTCTTGTTCCTTTATACTATTCTTTGTTACCATTGGAGGTAATAAAGAGAATACCAAATTTGAGTATTTTGAATCCCAAGTGTGAACCCCAAATCCATCATTTACTAGATGTTTCATTCAGAAGAAGAGATTTACTGAACTTCAGTGTCCTCACCTGGAAAATGGGAATAATAACATCACCCCCACCTGCCTCACTACAATGTTCTACTGAAAATGTGATCTGTAGGAACAAGTTTTATAATTACAAAGTTTTAAACAAATGCAAGCTATTATCATTATTGTTGTCTGTGACCTTCCTTAAACAAAGTGTTTTATTTATTTTTTATTGTGTTATTTAGTCGTCATACAGTATATCATTTATTAGTTTTTGATGTAGTGTTCCATGATTCATTGCACATAACACCCAGTGCTTCATGCAATCTGTGCCCTCCTTAATACCCATCACCAGTGTTTTTAGAGGAAGACAGAGGATAAACAAATAATAAATATACAAATAAACTAAATAAATATCTTTTTAATATAGCATCACTTGGAAAGAAACAATAGTTAAACAACCAAAATAGTAATGATAGTGATATTAATTAAAAAGCAATTTAAATCTTTACAGAAGTCTCTCAAAATACCAATTTTATTCTAATGCATAGCAAAAGTTCTTAAAATTTTCTTTCTTCATCTCTCTCTGTACACCTTCACCTCCCTAAATTCTATCTCCAAATCACTTTCAAAGCAAAATAAATCTCTTTTCCAGACCAGCTCCTTTTGGTTATTACAGATTCTTTGCACCTTTTGGGCCTATTATGTTATCCTTCCAGTAATCTTCTCTTACTCCTATAGAGCAAGCCCAGCTCTCTGGGTCCCTTTTAATCTTCTTCCACTCTCACACTGATTCTGTGCAAAAAAAGACCTATCACCTCAGACGGTGAACACATAATTCTCCTCTTGGATCAAAAGAAAAGAAATTCTGGATATTTGTGAGTTATTTTTTCCTGCCACAATAAATGTTTATTGCCATCACATCTTGCAAATTTAGAATGAAACATATTTTCTAGAGTTTCCTCCAGAGCACTGTTTTGGACAAGGAGTCATGTGGTTCTCAAACAGCCCACTGGCACCATTCCATCTACATTTGTTATTTACTTTGACCAATTGTTCTTTTAATTCTTCAGGACTTTTGAGTATCTAAAGTTGAGTAGTTTCTTTAGATCACTTTTTTTGCATTATATTTATCAACTCTGGGGAGGAAAAAAAAACACAACTCTGGGAATGAGATCACAAATACATGGCCTCCTTGCTGTCATCCCTCCTTCCCTTGTTCATAGATGACAACACTAATGGATGTCATTTTTTTCTCTCCACTGGATTCAGATTAGAATCTTCCTTTTTCTTTTTTTAAGATTTGATTTGTCAGAGAGAGAGAGAACACCCAAGCCAGGGGAGCGGCAAGCAGAGAGAGAAGCAGGGTCCTCGCTGAGCAAGGAGCCTGATGCAAGACATCATCTGGAGACCCTGGGATCATGACCTGAGCCAAAGACAGAGGGTTAACAGATTGAGCCATCCAGGTGTCTCCAGATTAGAATCCTTCTTAACACACTACTCTAGACAAGTTTTTCCCAAACGTTGGTGTGCTTCAGAATCACCTCGAGAACTTACTAAGATAGAGATTGCCTCAGAGTTTCTGGTATGGTAGATCTGGGATAAGGATCAGGAATTTGCCTATCTAACAAGTTGTCAGGTGATGCTAATGTTGTTGGCTGAGGGAACCACACTCTAAGAAACAGTTTCAGTCAATTACTACCATAACTAAATACAGTTGATTTAGAAGATGGAAGTTATTTGCTATTCCTTGTTAGGACATATTATCTCCATGAGTCTTCAGAAAACAGATAATAGCCATCCAGAGCAGATGAGCACCCTTAAGAGTTTATAGTACAGCTATCCTATAATGGTCTCTTCCCTTTAGTTGAGAAAACTTCTGCTTTCCTTCCAAGATGAGTCTACTCAGTATCACATATTCTCAATCACAAATTCTTTGTCTTGGACTTAGTTCCAGATTTCTTTAAAAAAATTATTTATTTATTTAAGAGATGGAAGGAAAGGGGAGAGAGGCAGAGGGAGAGGAAGAAGGAAAGAATCCCAAGCAGACTCCCCACTGAGCAAGGAACCAGACACAGGGCTCAATCTCATGACCCTAAGATCATGACCTGAGTTTAAACCGTGTCAGATGTTTAACCAACTGAACCACCTAGTTGCCCCTTAACTCCAGCTTTTTAGACTATGTTTTTAGACTATGTCTTTAGACTTAATATTTTGAATGGCAATCTCATCTTTGGGCAGAAGGAAGCAGGTGATGGGCTCCCGATTATCTTAGAAGATCATTGGAACAGAAACCACAAGGTTTTCTAAAAGTAGGGAGAAAAACAGTTACCCAAATAGGACCATATCGTCTAAGAAAAGTTTTGCTAGATTCTGTTTCTGTCTTATCAAGCATTCAATGTGGAAAACAAGCTAAATAGTTAAAACTTAGAAAACTAAATCTGTCACTCTTACAGGGAGGAAGGAAATGAGGGGAAACACCTGAAGTGAGAAAGGAATACCAAAGAAGCAATTAACGTCCTCTCTGATGAGCTGCAAGTAGATAGTTGAGGGCTTTCAACATTGTTCTCAAGCACAAATGTGCCTTGAGGTATACCCACCTACACAGATACATGTATCACAAAAACAGATTTGAAACAAAAAAGAGCTATATCCAACATGGTTAAATATACAGGGAGACTAACACTTTCTGAGTGCTCACTTTGTGCCAGACTGCTAAGCAGACAAAATTTGACTAGAGGCCAGACATAAATGACAACTGACCTGTTAAATTGATGTAAACATCCATTGAGTACAATTAAATAATCACCCAGAAGTTATCATTTAGCATACTTGCATAGCCAATCTCACAGTGTAATGCAGAGATGACTCAACAATATTCAACAAATATTTATGGACTACCAAGTTGGCAAACATCAATGTACAAGACAAAAAATAAATCCTGCCTTTATGAGGCTTATATTCTAACAAAAGGAGACAGACAATAAACAAGAAATGTAATAAATTAAAAAAAAGTTAGAAGGTGATGAGTGCAGTGGAGTAAAGAAAACAAATAGAGCAGGACGTGAGATGAGGAGCTCTGAGATTGAGAGTGAGTTGTAGTTTTAAATAGGTCGGGGTAGATTTCATTTAGAGTTCAATGTTTGAGCCAAGATTTGAAGAAGGATCTCCAGCATTGGTAACTTCAAGTAACTTCTACCTTAACTACCTTTTGTATGTCTGGCTGTATATTTGTATGTATATCTGTCTGAATTTACTGATAGCACAAGCAAATCTCTGCTGGTACAGAATGCATGTTGGTTAACAATGGATCTTATACAAGAAGGCTGATTTAAGTGCAAGCTCCAGAAAGAAATAGGTCTGGTGTTTATCTAAGTGAAGTACTTGCTGCTTCTCCATCCTGATTTTTAGATTTTCAAACTACTGTTTCTTCAAACTGTTGACTTTTCCTGCTTTGATATATTCTTTTGCATTTTATTGTTACAAATAAATAGGAAGAGTTAAGATTTATTGGATATCAAGCTAAGTATCAAGCTCATCATTAAGCACTCTATATACATTATCTTATTTAATTTTCACAATAATTCCGTGAGGTAGGGAATGTTATTATTTTCATTTCACAGATGGGAAAATGAGGAAGCTTAGGGAGGTTTAATAACTTACTCAAAATCACACAGATGGTAAGTGCCAGAGTCAAGATTCAAGTCTAATTCTAGAGTCATTTTAGCCTCTATTTAGTAACTAGATTTAGTGCTGATTAAATATATTCCTCACTAAATACTTTAAAATTTATGGTAAACATTAATTCAGTGGGTTGTTTTTTTTGTTTTGTTTTGGTTTTTGTTTGTTTGTTTGTTTGTTTTCCTGAAGACATTGCTTCAGGCTTTTTGGATAATGCATACTCACAAAGACTATGACATTTGTTCTTACAATGCTTCTGATTGACCCAGTATTGTGATTGTCCAAATTTTATTTAGCAGTAGAATCTTTTACTAAATAAAATCTTACAATAGAAGACTGAATCAGGGGCGCCTGGGTGGCTCAGTGGGTTAAGCCTCTGCCTTTGGCTCAGGTCATGGTCCTGGGGTCTTGGGATCGAGCCCCACATCGGGCTCTCTGCTCAGCGGGGAGCCTGCATTCCCCTCTCTCTCTGCCTGCCTCTCTGCCTACTTGTGATCTCTGACTGTCAAATAAATAAATAAAATATTAAAAAAAAAAAGAAGACTGAATCAGTTACAGAATTAGCATTGAAAATGCAAACACAGGTGGAAAACCATAAAGGATAAGTGAAGAGGGTTTAATGAAAGGTCTACTCACAAAAGTCTGGGTAAACTAAAGGAAAACCAGCAAGGGAAGGTGAAAGTACTACAGGGCTAGCTACAGTGGGATGGCATGGCTACCCCTGGGTCTGAAGGGGTAAGAGAGTGGACAGAGTGCTTGCCAGGTTCTGGCAAGAACTGTAGCTATAGGAGAAGGCCACCAAATAGGAGCTGTGGACTTGGTAGAGGAATGTTGCCATTGCCAAACCACAGCCTAGCAGGGAAGGATTCAGGGAATAAATAACCTTGTTTCTCTCTCTTTCTGTTCTCCAATCTCCTGCTGTTCTTCCTATTGGCTGAACCTAGTGGAAAGCTAAGGGCAAGGAAGCCTAAATGATGCAGTTCATAGAAGTCAGCTTCCAGGGGGCAAAGAGAAAGAGGTGGAAGAGCAGAGAATGGTTTTAAACAGGCAAACAGAAAATATCCAGCCAAAAACCAAACATGCAAAACTAAGCAGAGTGTCTCTTGTTGAATTGGGGTGGGGTAGTCAGAGACTGCCAGTTTACCTCTCTCTACAAACAATCTCTGGGACACCTTTGTCGAGCCCTAGTTCTCTGGTCCAGTATTTATGTTATAAATATCTTAGTCACAATCCACAAGCCTATATGCTTTTTAAAAAATACAATTTGCATGTTGTTACAGTAACCTGGACTTAGCATAGCACAAGAGGCACCAGACATGTCCCTGAAGGTTCAGGGTCCCAGGCTCTGGAAAGAATCATCTGATCATTCACATGATCATACTGAGGGGCCCCTGAATCTGGGAACCTGTAAGCTAAAGGAAAAGTTTATAGGAATTATAGGCCAGCTGAGAACCTTCCATAATCCCTGGACAGGCATTGGGTTTGTAGGAGGCTAAGAGTCTTCTTCTGAATAGCGTCACCTGTTATGAAGGAGAACCCTCCCAAAGGGATTCACAATTAAGTTTCATTGTCCATCAGATTAGAGAGAAGACTTTACAGCCAAATACACTGAAATATGTAGTTATTCAAAGGACAAATAAGGAGATTGATGAGAGACGAGAGAGGGGTAATGATACAGGGTAGTTGGGAGGAGGTTAGGTAGACAAGAGAACTGATTCATCAGAAGAGTGACCACAGAGTGCCACAAAATACAAAATCTAATGCTATTACTGGCAGCTGAGAAGCCATAACCTCCAAATGTGCTCTGAAGTCTGAATCACAGCCTGGCCTCCTCAGCGGGGGCTGCTGCAGGTCCGTCAGTCATTGGGCAGAGTTGCTGAGCACACCCTCTGCTGCTATGCAGAGAAGTCTGACTAGGGAAACCAAAACTAGGATGGAGATGGGCGGGGGTGGAGAGGTGCCAACACACAGGAGCCAGACAGCCAGATATTCTGTCACTGGTGCTGCCACTTAAATCTCTTGGTTCACTGGATAGAGGATTTGGTGGGGGAAGGGGGAATGTTTTTAATCTTAGCAGTTAGAGTGGCCTTCATAGGGAACAAAAATAAGCTGAGCAGAGGAGAAAGGCACAGCTGTTCTTTGCTTTCTGAGGAGTCTCCAAACCTCTTATTACATACTGGTGCAGCTGCCCAGACAGAAGAGCACAGGTTACCTCTGTGACAGACACAGGTAGAGAATAAGGTGGTATGAGATTCAGCCTATGCTTGCCCTATATCCCTCCATAGTACTATCCCAGCCCTGTTCCCTCACTGCACATCTCTTGTAGGTTGGAGGGCTTTATAATACTAATATAAAACATTTGTTACATAGGAGATAGAATCAAATCATTTTACATATATGATCACATTTAGTCCTCAAAGCAAAATTATGAGGTAAAGTACTATTATAACCATGTGTCTGTTCAGATGGAAAAATGAGGACTTAGGTCAAGAAACTCAGTAAATAAGTGGCAGGCTAGAGTTTGAATCCCAGTAGCCTGATTTCAGGACCTGTGCATTTAACTACTAGACCATCCTATCTTGTTTTTATGTGGTTATTGCTTTGCCTCTTCTCTCCTCTGAGCTAGCCTGGCCTCCATGTTTCTGACCCTGGACTGGTCACTTAATGTTTGATTTCCAATTATTTTCTCTGTCACAGATCCTGAGAAAAGAGGGCCAGATCCACTTCACTTGGCTTCTTTCTCCTTCTAAAAAGAGATAGTTCAAGGGGCACCCTGAGGGGAAGCTTGTCCTAAGTCAGTAAGGTAAGAAACACCTAGGGCTCTCCCTCAGAGGGTCACATCTCATAAACTTAAAGTCCGATTTTCAGATCCTAATCTTGAATGCAGAACCGTGCCTAGAAATGTTCCACTGAATCCAGAAGTCTCCTCAAACACTCTTACAAGGAAGAGGAAGCTGGGCTGTTATCCTGAATGGACAGCAGTACTCATAGAAAGCAATGCTAATATGGCAAAACAGAGTCAAAGAGAAGAGAAAAATGAGTCACATCCCAAAATCAAGTCACCAACTATTTTCAGAGAATTAAGAATGATTTAAATGCTCACATACAGAAAGTTGATTTCAATTCAGAAAGCTATTAACATTTTTCTTGATTAAAATAATAAAATATCCATTTCAAGTTTATCTTTGTGTGTGGTGTAAGAGAATGGTTGAGTTTTATTCTTCTACACTGTCCAATTTTCCCAGCACCATTTATTGAAGAGATTATTTTCCACTGTATATTTTTTCCTGCTTTGTCGAAGATTATTTGACCATAGAGTTGAGGGTCCATATCTGGGCTCTCTTCTCTGTTCCACTGGTCTATGTGTCTGTTTTTGTGCCAGTACCGTGCTGTCTTTGTGATCACAGCTTTGTATTAAAGCTTGAATCAGGCAACATGATGCCCCCAGTTTTGTTTTTCAACCTTTCCTTAGAAATGCAGGGTCTCTTCTGGTTCCATACAAATTTTAGGACTGTTTGTTCCAGTTCTTTCAAAAACGCTGGTGGGATTTCAATTGGAATGGCATTGAAAGTATAGATTGCTGTAGGCAGTATAGACATTTTAACAATGTTTATTCTTCTGAACTATGAGCATGGAATGGTCTTTCATCTTTTTGTGTCTTCTTCAATTTCTTTCATAAGTGTTCTATGGTTCCTTGAATACAGATCCATCAACCAGGTATCTTATGGTTCTTGTTGCTATAGTACATGGAATTGATTCTCTAATTTCCCTTTCTAATTTTTCATTGTTAGCGTATAAGAAAGCAACTGATTTCTGTACATTGATTTTGTATCCTGCCACATTACTGAATTGCTGTATGAGTTCTGGTAGTGGATAAAGATGATATGGTCCATATATACAATGGAATATTATACCTCCATTAGAAAGGATGAATACCCAACTTTTGTATCAACCTGGATGGGACTGGAGGAGATTATGCAGAGTGAAATAGGTCAAGCAGAGAGAGTCAAGGATCATATGGTTTCACCTATTTGTGAAGCATAAGGAATAACATGGAGGACATTGGGAGATGGAGAGGAGAAGTGAATTGGGGAAATTGGAGGGAGAGACAAACCATGAGAGACTGTGGACTCTGAGAAACAAACTGAGGGTTTTGGAGGGGAGGGGGATGGGGGGGTTGGATGAGCCTAGTGTTGGGTATTATGGAGGGCAAGTATTGCACGGAGCACTGGGTGTGGTGCATAAAACAATGAATGCTGGAACACTAAAAAGAAATAAAAAAAATAGATAAAAAGCTCTAACATTTAAAAAAAAAGATAAGACTCTCCAACATCAAAAAATATAATAAAATAATAAGTGTAGCTAAGGCCTTCCTACTGGTTATGCATAACACTTAAAACTGCTGAAGAAAATGAAAAACTTAGGCATTTAAGTTTCTTGAAAAGAAATTACACAATGTTTGTGTGACGTGTACATTTTAGTATCATAGGAATAGATTTTAAAATGTTTGCCTTTTATGTTTATCATAGAACTTCATGCTTCAGTTCTATATTTTCTTTCCTAAGTAATACTCTAACCATTATTCTGATATATTTGGCACATGCATATATTTATACATATGTACTCATATATAAATGAAAATGTCATTTTATAAGAAAGTTTCCATGAATCATGGAAGCAGCTGTTTTACTACTTTTGTTTTTCTTTCTCTACTCTGTCCCCTCTATATTGTACAAACTTTGTCCTTTGCTCTAAAAGGATATGTGGAATTACATATGTTCTGGAGTATATCAGTGATTATGTATGGTTTTAGTCTCTAAAGCTTAATCTCACTTCTAGCATTCACTTTATCTTTTGTATTACAGCATGTCTGTTTGCAGGGAAGGAAGATCTGCTTAAAGTAGCACAAGTAAAGGAGGATGTGGGTTTATTATAAGGACACAGATCTCCAACTAATGAAGAGGCCTCAGAAGAACAAAATCTAGAAGCCTCAGCAATAGCCATTCTCAGTTTTCAATTAAGAATTCCACCATAAACATTATTCAGCTGTCAATACCCTCAATTTATAGGCTTCTTGTTTCAAATGAGAATGAGAGAGAGAGAGAGATTGAGAGAGAGAGAAAGAAAGTCTAATTTGTCAGCCTGGCCTACACATTTGTTCTCTTTGAGTCAAATGACTACTTATTTTTCTACTAACAGGGTGGCCAGGGCTATATTGCAGAGTCTTTAAATAGATATATATTTAAGTATATATGAGTGTATGTTTGAGGTTGAATGGATGGGGAGAGGGGGCCAAAAGGACAAATACTAATTTCTAATATATTCATTCAAAGAAACCTAAAATGAATGAAAAATTATCTTTATTCAAGGTTTTTGGAAACTTCATATTATTTGTTCAAATCCTAGATTTCTTTCTTTTAAAAAAAAAGATTTATTTATTTGAGAGAGAGCTGGGGGAAGGGGCAGAGGGAGAGGGACAGAAAGAATCTCAAGCAGACTCCCTGTTGAGTGTGGACTAGATGCAGGATCCATCTCACAACCCTGAGATCACGACCTGAGACAAAATCAAGAATCGAACACTTAACTAACTGAGCCACCCAGGTGCCCCAATCTTAGGTTTGTATGGGACATTTCTAGGATGCTCTTTTTTTATAAGATTTTATTTATTTATTTGACAGACAGAGATCACAAGTAGGCAGAGAGGCAAGTAGAGAGAGGGGAAGGCAGGCTCCCTGCCGAGCAGAGAGCCTGATGTGGGGCTCGATCCCAGGACCCTGGGATCTTGACCTGAGCCGAAGGCAGAGGCTTTAATGCACTGAGCCACCCCAGCACCCCGGATGTTCTTATTTTAAACTTATTAGAACACTGTACTTTAAAATATATGATCTCTGACCCTTAAACTGTGCCAAGCTCTAGGACATTTGGTCATGAAAAATAACTTATCAATGGATTATGCCCTAAGAGTTTACTGGTGTTTTAGTTCACTAGAGCTGCCATAACAAAGTTTACAGACTGGGTGGCCTAATTTATTTTCTCACAATTTTGAAGGCTAGAAGTTTGAAATCAAGGTGTCAGTAGAGTTGATTTCTTCTAGCCTTTCTCCTGGGCTTGCAAATGACTGTTTTCTCCCTGTATCTTTACATTGTCTTCCCTCTGTGTGTCTATCTGTATCCTAATGTGCTTATCTTATAAAGATACCAGTCATATTGGGTTAGAGCCTTCCCTAATAACCTCACTTATCCTAATATATCACATTCTGAAGTACTGGAGGTCAGGACTTCAATATATGAATTTAACTGAGGGGGTACACAGTCCAGTTCATAATACTTGGTAAGTACTATGTGAAACTAGGAATAGAAGACACATTTTCCTATCTCTCACTTGCTTAGTAGCCTCCTAGTTGGTCCCCACTTTGCCACACTATGATTAATCTGCCAGAAACCCACCAGATTGATCCTTTTTTAAAATCAGTGATCCTTATCTAAATGAAAAATCTGATTTTGTCATTTCCTGCCTGGAGGAATCCACTAATTTCACAACATCTTCGTGTAAAGTTCAAATTCAAATGCTGATTCCATCCCCCAACCTGCTCCACCTCCCATAGCATAAACAGCTTCTCACAATAAGCTCCAGGTATTCTTCTATGTTATGCACATTATGCCTAGACCACTAACTGGTAGCATGTTGAGAAATATTTGTATTATATATTTATGTTCTTATTTATTCTGTATGTTTACACAAATTTCATAGTTCACTAAAGATGAAGATGATTTGACATTATTGCTATGCCTATTTCACTTACATTATCAGTTGAACTAGTCTAGGAACCTAATCTATTGTTTCTGATTAGTTCCATAAGTATTTGTGAAGCACCTACCCTATGTCAGGCACTCTCAACATTTATTACATAAAGATGAAAAGTGAAGTCACTGATTTTAGTAAGTTCACAGTCTGGGAAAGAAGACAGGCAGGTAAACAAATAACTATAATACAATGTGACAAGAGCACAAATAGAAATATGCATGGAGTACTGTAGGAATGCAAAATGAATTAATCTTATGTGAGATGGTCAGAGAAAGCTGTAGGGAGGAGAGTTGATATTTGCTGGGAACTTGATAAGAAGGAGAAGCAAATTTCAGACTCAGAACAGCAAAAGCAAATTGTAAACAGATACCTGCCAAGACATCAGCTAACCCTGAACCACTATCCTTTTTCTCTAATGAAGATCTGCAACCAAGGAATGAATAGACTTTTCTTTTGAACGCTCAAAACCCAAAGCATCTGATCATATATATCCCTTCTTCTCTAGACAGTGACAGCTGAGTTCAGATTCCAAGAGGCTCCTATACACATATCTGTCCGAAAGAAATCCCTTCAGATTCTAAAGCTAAAGTGCTTCTAAAAGGAAAGTCCTAAAGGAGAATCCTAAAGTGATTTTTTTTTTTCCCTAAAGTGATTCTAATGTGCTTTATGGTACACCTCAAGAAAAGGAAACTTAATCTCTGAAAAGTTTCCCTGCTGCATATAATCCTTTCTTTTCAGAACATTGGTTCTCATCCTTGACTATTAGATTAGATTTACCTAGGCAGATTTTAAAGATTCTGATGACCAGCAGCACCCTAAACCAGTTAAATCAGAATTTCTGGGAGAATCCAGGTGTCAGTAATTTTTTAAAGCTCCCAAGATGATTCCAATGTGGAGCCAAAGTTCAACATCACTTATACAGAAGTTATAGCGATTTCCCCACTTAATATAGATCTTTGTCATAACCCTCAGGCTTCTCTGTCAAGATCCTTATCTTGACTTATTTCCAGGTACCTGTTGATTAAGAGTTAGAAGGAACAAACATTGCTTTTATTCATTCCCAAAGTGAAATTTGTCTCTTCCTGTTTTGGTTTATCTCAGGCATATAGTCTCTCTGGTTTCTCTTAATCTTCTCCTCTTTAATGTATGTGTTTCTCTCAGGCTCATGGCCTTGGGTTGAAAGTCAGATTTTGGTGTCTTCCGCCAAAATCTGGGTTTAAGAGTGGGTTTAAGAGAAAGGCCTGCAGTCTACACAACCTCTGGTTCATTTCTTCTGTAGCTAGGAGGTCTCCTTAATTAAGGATGCAAAGTCCTGTTTTTACCTCATTTGAGGGTATACCTTGGAACTAAATCTCTGCAGTTTCCTCTCTACATCTGGCCTAGTCTCAGGCCCTATCCCATAGGCTGAAATCTGGCCTGCTGTAGGCCTTCCCTTTACCTAATACTCCCAATGTGCTGATAGTGGAGGGGATGAGGGGAATGGAGATATCCTGACCCAGGAGAGAAGGAAGAACTTCACATTCTTCCTGAAGAAGAAGGATAATCAACTCTTATCCTGAGACATGAGGCTTGATCTAAGCCTCTCTTTCCCCCTGAGTTGAGAGGGTAGATTGTGAGAAGGCAGAGTACAAGTGGGGCTGGCCAGAGGAGAGAAGAGTGAGCCCAGTAGCTAGCCTACCAGAGAAAGTCAGCAGCAGAGTGGGGAAGGGAGAAAATCAGAGTCCCAACAATCACAGTGCCAGTGACAAGAAAATGAAGGCCAGACCAGGTGAAAGTCTGATGCTGAAGTCCATTGAGTCAGAAAGAACTGATTTCTCATCAAATTAGCCAGCTAACACCTGTGGATGAAGTATCCCACACAAGTGTTGGCTCCAGCAAGGCTGCTCCTTTGTCAGCTTTGAAATAACATATAAATTCACAGGCTGATGCCAAACTTGATGGAAATTCATGAGTCACTCTGTGTCAGTTGGGCATACACAGCTAACTGGATGATCTCTAAGGCCCTTTCCGGCTTTTTAATTCTTGAGATTCTGTGCTCCCAAGTGACTAACGTGAGCCTGGCATGTCCCGAAAAGTACAGCCAGGAGAATTTCCAAGAAGCTTTGTGTTCAAGTGCCATTGTGTTTTAGGTGAAAAAATGAGGGGCTCACCATGCTCGGGGAAGAAATTGCCAAGAGGTAATTTCCAATAGGGGCATGGCTGCTTCTGTGTGCCCATTCTTCCTAAGCAGTCCTCTAAACAGCATTTACATATGTGGCCAACATTTCTGATCAGTCCCTACCCAGGCAATGACATTTTTTTCTGGCAGCAATCTGGTTCTTTTCTTCCTGATTGCCCAGAGATAGTATTCCCTTAGGACCATGCTATAGAAGGCATACCCACCTCCCATTGCTATTAGCAATCTGTCCACCCTTCTGTGGCTTTCTAAGCTTACTTGTTCAAAGGCACCATGGGGGTGTTGGTCTTTATTTCTAATCCCTCCAGGTAGTAAACATTGTGCCAGTTCCTTCTGGACTGAGAACTAGAGTCAGCAGAGAACTCAGCGGAAATAGAGGCTGTGCGGGATGGAAGCAGACCATGTGTTCCCCCCACATGCATAACAGGTCTCTGTTCTCATGCTGAGGTAGCAGCTGCAGCACCACCCTTATCCCCACCAGACCCTTGCCTCATTCTCTATTTAATCACTTATTCTGGCTGTTCTTCTTCCTGCCAACAATAATTCAAAATGATTTCACATATAATTCTCACATCATGGTACAGCATAAACAGTGAAATCACAATAAAAAGGGTAAATAAAAATACTGCTTACACAATTCTTCATCTACATGTGAAAACTGGGGGAAAGACTTAAAATATTTCACTTCTAATCATAAGAAGGGAACATTGACAGAGCTTGGAATACAATCATTTGTTTGTTTGTTTTAAATTTTTTTCTACTCATCAATTTTCTTACAGTAAAATGTCTGTTAATAGGAACCCAACTACTGAGGCTGGGTTCACTCAAGGATTATTTTTAAAGGACATAAGGAACAAGAAAAAAAATTAGATACTGTGGATTTAAAATTTTAAAAAGAGCAATTTTAAAGCATATTCTGAAGTTGATAATGAACAAGTGCACTCTTATAAATCTCTGCTGTGTATATCATCTGTAATAATAATAAGTAATGGACAATCAGAAAAATTCATTCATTCTACAAAATTCTCAAACTTTGAAGAAATGTTACATTCTCTGGTAATTCCATGTCTTCATATTACCCAGAGTTATGAAAGTCAATAATCTGAGCTCAAATTGGAACACATGTCATTACTTTTGTCGTGGCTGTGGATAATGCATATCTCTCAGATGAGAATTTCTAATTCAAGGCAAAAACTCAAAGAATTCTGTTTTGAGCCAGAAAAAAAAAAAATCTTATTGGGAAGGCCAGTTAGGCCAGTTTGGCCAGTTCCTAGGAAACAGTATATAATCAGACCCCTAGAGTCCATATAGCCAAGACAAAGCTGAAATTTGAGAGAGAAGATAGAAATGACACTTACAAATTTGTACCATACCTTCAGAACAAAGTGCTTTTATTTTAGGATAAGGAAATTTGAGATCCGGTTAAGTTTCTGCTATCTTTATTACAATCCTTAAGACCAAAAATATATTCTGTACTTTAAAAATTATATTATTGTAAAGGTCTTTATACTCCTTCTTATCTATTTTCTCATTCCATTAAATTATAGCGAGTTACCTTCATCCATTATTATCTTTTTTAAAAAATTGTTTTTCCTACTTTGTATAATGTAACCTCTTCATTATAGCCCTTGATTTCGGACTACATCTCCCTGCCTTACTTGGCCCACTGCTAAGTGGTTACATTTACTAAGATGGAAAAGACTGTTATATGGTTTTTTCATTTTTTTATTATTTTTTATTATGTTATATTAGTCACTATACAGTATGTCATTAGTATTTGATGTAGTGTTCCAAGATTCATTGTTTATATATAACATCCAGTGCTCCATGCAATACATGCCCTCCTTAATACCCATCACAGAGCTAACACCTCTCCCCACCCACCTCCACTCTGAAACCCTCAGTTTATTTCTTAGAGTCCACAGTCTCTCATGGCTCATATCCAACTCCAATTCCCCCCTCCTTCATTTTTCCCTTCCTTCTCCTAATATCCTGCATGCTATTCTTTATGTTCCACAAGTAAGTGAAACCATATGATAATTGACTTTCTCTGCTTGACTTATTTCACTCAGCATAATGTCCTCCAGTCCTGTCCATGTTGATAAAAAAGTTAGGTATTCATCCTTTCTGATGGCTATGTAATAATCCATTGTATATATGGACCATATCTTCTTTATCTGTTCATCTATTGAAGGGCATCTTGGCTCTTTCCACAGTTTGGCAATTGTGGCCATTGCTGCTATGAACATTGGGATACAGATGGCCCTTCTTTTCACTACATCTGTATCTTTGGGGTAAATACCCAGTAGTGCAATTGCTGGGTCATAGGGTAACTCTATTTTTCATTTTTTGAGGACTCTCCACACTGTTTTCCAAAGTGGCTGCACCAACTTGCATTCCCACCAACTGTGTAAGAGGGTTCCCCTTTCTCCACATCCTCTCCAACATTTGTTGTTTCTTGCCTTGTTAATTTTTGCCATTCTAACTGATGTAAGGTGGTACCTAAATGTGGTTTCAATTTGAATTTCCCTGATGGCTAATGATGGTGAACACTTTTTCATGTGTCTGTTAGCCATTTGTATGTCTTCATTGGAGAAATGTCTGTTATATTAAGAATCATATGTAAGGTTGAAATTTTTCCCTAACTAAACTGGTAAGAAAAGTCAATTTCACAGAATCATTACACATTAATATTTAGTAACCATAGAAAATAGTGAAGCAGGGCACCTGGGTGGCTCTGTGGGTTAAGCCTCTGCCTTCAGCTCAGGTCATGATCTCAGGGTCCTGGGATCGAGTCCCAAATCGGGCTCTCTGCTCAGCAGGGAGCCTGCTTCCCCCTCTCTCTCTGCCTGCCTCTGCCTACTCGTGATCTCTGTCTCTCTGTCAAATAAATAAATAAAATCTTTAAAAAAAAAAAAAAGAAAAAGAAAATAGTGAAGCAGCCTGAAGACTGGAAATGCCAAATTAATAAAAGTGGCATGGTAAAAAGAGTAGTGTGCATGCTCTCTCTCTCTCTCTCTCTCTCTCTGACAGATACTGTGGACAAATAAATATAAAGTTGCAAGGAGATTTATTTATAATGGCTTGTAAGCACATAGAAAAAGACCACCATCAAAAGCCAGCCTGAGATACTTAAAAAAATTATTTTTCTTTAAGATTAGACATCTGCTAAGCTAAAGCAAGTCCAAAGACAAATTATGATTTCAGTAAGTCTCTTAGAGTGTTATGGACACAATAATTTGGTTGAGATAGGATGATGGTTTAGATAGTGGGTTGAAATTTCTTTAGAATATGTCACTCTTTCCCACTAGACTGTGAGCTCAATAACAGAAAATAACATGTTTTATATTTCTTTGTATCTCTGGCACTTAATTCAATGCCTGACAAAAACCAGATACGCAACCTCCTTTTCCTGAATTCATAAGCACTTAAACAAATCTACTCAAAATGAACTGCTTAATGGATGCAGGTCTCCCACAAAAGAATTCTTAGCAACATATTTTAAATGCTCTGTGAATGACCATTATCCTGTTTTAATACTCTGTAATAGCAATTAATAAAATTTTAAAGGCAAGTAATCCAGTATATAAGAATCTGAAACTAATAAGCAGAAAGGGGACAATGACCTGATATCTCATAATGCCTAACAGAATGCTACATACAGAATAAATGTTTGATGGCCATTTTCTTAAATATTTTTTTTAAAATTAATTATGCCTTTCTCAAGTTTTAACATCTATGGTGGTTGGGACAACTAAATATTCACATTTTGTCTCCTACCTGATACCATATAAAAATTAACTCAAAATGGATCAAAGACCTATATGTAAGAGCTAAAACTATAACTCTCTTTGAAGAAAACATAGGTGTAAATCTTCATGATCATGGATTATAGAATGGTTTCTTAGATAGGACACAAAAGGTATGAACAACAAAAGAAAAATAGATTAAAGTGGACATCATCAAAATTTTAAAAACTTTGTGCTTCAGTAGACATCATCAAAGAAGTGAAAAGACAACATACAAAATGGGAGAAAATATTTTCAAATCATACATTTGATAAAAGACCTGTATCTAGAGTCTACACAGAACAGTTACAACTCATAATAAAAGGACAAATGATCTAATTTTAAAATGGGCAAAAGATTTGAATAGGTATTTCTTTAAAATACAGTGACCAATAGGTACATTAAAAGAGACTTAACATTATTAGCTACCAAGGAAATGCCAAACAAAACCACAAGAAGATACTACTTCACACCAACAAAATGACTATAGTTTTTAAAAACAATAACAAGTGTTGATTATGATATAGAGAAGTTGGAACCCTCATGAACTGTTTGTAGGAATATAAAATGGTGTAGCCACTTTGGAAAAAAGGGTGGCAGGTTCTCAGTTAAATATAGAGAACCAGCAATTCCACTCCTAAGGGAAATGAAAACACGTGTTCACACAAAAAATTTGAACATGAATATTTATAGCAACATTATGCATAATAGCCAAAAAGTGAAAATAGTCCAAATGTCTATCAATTGATAAATGGATAAATAATATCCATACAATGGAATATTTTCCAGTAATAAAAGAAACTGAGGAACTGATGTATGCTACAACACTGATGAATCTTGAGAACATTCTACTAAATGAAAGAAACCTGTCACAAAGGACTCATATTGTATGATTCCATTTATATGAAATGTCTAGAATAGATGGATCTATAGAAATAGAAAGTAGACCAATAGTTGTCTAGGGCTGGGATGATAAGAGGAATGAGGGGAACAGAGTTTCTTTATGGGGTAATGAAAATTACAGTGATGGATACACAACTCTGTGAATATACTTAAGTCACTGACTTGTATAATTTAAATGGGTGAATTGTTTGGTATGTGGATTATATGTCAATAAAGATATTTTAGGAGAAAATCTATGGAGGGCCCCCTATTTGTAGTAGACATAAAGGTGGATTACTAAACCCTCCCTTCATGGAAGGACCTGCTGCCTAGTTGTGAGAGCATAATCACCAGATATCCTACAGCTGTCAACTCCTTCCAAGGTTGGCCTTAGCTTCAGAGAGCTGCCTTGGCCAAGACTACAACCTTCCCAGGGCAGCGCATATCCCAGTAAGACAGGAGAATAAAGGCTTAGCCATTTCTTTTTCTTTCTTTTTTTTTTTTTTCTAAGATTTAATTTATTGGGGCACATGGGTGGCTCAGTTGGTTGAGTGTCTGCCTTTGGCTAGGGACGTGATCCCGGGGTCTTAGGATGGAGCCTTGCATGGGGCTCCCTGCACAGTGGGGAGCCTCCTTCTCCCTCTGCATCTCTCCCTGCTCATATTTTCTCTCTCTCTTTCTCTCTCTCTTGCTCTCTTTATCTTTTTCTAAAATAAATAAGATAAAATAAAATAAAATAAAATAGATGTATTTATTTGAGAGAAAGAGAGACAGAAGGAGAGCACAAGCAGAGGGGGAGTAGAGAGGAAGGGAGAATCTGGCTCCCAGCTGAGCAGGGAGCCTGATGTGGGACTCCATTCCAGGACCCTGGGATCATGACCTGAGCTGAAGGCAGTCACTTAACTGAGCTACCCAGGAGCCCCAGGGCTTAACCATTTCTCCTAGAGGAAGGATAATTTTGGCTATAACTGCTCCTACAAGCTCCTTATTGGGTTGGCTGAACTTTGTCAGATGTGCATAATGGTTTGCTTTTCTTTCTACTCAAACTTGTTTCTTCCTCTTTCTTTTCACAAGTATTGCTCTTTAACCTTAAACCTTAAAATATCTCAGCAACTGCTTCCAAGGAACCAAACTTGTGACAATGTTAAACATGGCTGATTAGGCATCCATGTATCACAGGAACCCTACCAAAATGAAGATAAATCAATTTTGTTATTTTTTCTAACTCAGTCAAAGAGAACAAGAAAATAAATTTGGTATATGAAGGAATAATAGTTGTCTTAGCAGAAAGAAGGAAACAACAAAAATGCTTGTAGAGTGGGATACCAATGAAAAGTTGGTGGCCTCTTTTATGGAACCTCTCAAAGGCTCAGAACTTGAACTTGAAAGGGAATCCCTGAATGCAGATGCAAGAATAAAGCTGAAACAAAGGGACTGATTAAAATCAACATGCCAAATGGTTATAGCTCCCAGTTCTCCTTCTTTGTCTTTGCATAAGACTAGAAACCTATTCGCTGGATAATGGATGGGGAGAGACTCTGAATTTGAGGATGCAAGGATTATAAGATGAATGGAAAATAGGTAAGTAAATCAGAGTCTGCATGTTGAATGGGAAGACTGCTCCCTTTCAGTCTGTTTCCTCCTATAAATTATCTTTACAAAAGTCAAGGAATTGGACCCCAAAACTGCAATTTTTTTCTTTGTAGAAATTGAATGATTCTAGAAAAAACATACCTACCAAATACTGACATTTGGGAGTTCTCAATGAAAAAAACAATCATGTTCTTCTATCACCCACCCTACACTGCCCCCCCACACGGAGATGCTAGTTTTATAATTCTTCATTCTTACATATAAATAGTCAGGCAAGGACTACCACATATTTTAAGTAAAGCTTTAATATGAAAAACAGACCAAAACAAACAATAAAGAAAGAGCATAGAAGAAACTATAGGGAAAATATAGAAGAAAATATAGGGAGAAAAAAATTTTCTAGAAACAAAATACTCATACTTAATATTTGTGGGGAAAAAAGAGAAGTTATTGCATATGATGAGTATAAAAAGGGGGAAGAAAGAACAGCTAGAGGCTAAGAAAGAACTTTTTATAAATAAAAACATGATAAAATTAAAATACAGTAGAAGGCTTGGAAGATAAAGATGTGGAAAACTATAAAATATAGAACAAATGAGCAGACAGATAATAGAAGGGAAAGGATAAGAGAAAGACCCCAGCACCAAAACTCATAGAAAATAATAGCATAAGAGATTAAAAAAAAATTCTGAAAAAAATGAATCACAAAGGATTGGAAATCATTAGATTTGTTAATATCAACACTAGGATCTGCTAAAGAAAATTACCTTCAAACATCTAAGGATGTATGACTGATATGACTTAAGAGCTGTATGACTTTTGTCAATATTTTTCACCATTTTACCATTTCACTGTATCATGTAAAAGAGGATTCAGAACTTTCTCATAGGATTGTTGTGAAGCTAAAATAAGATAGTGTTTATGGTACCTAACAGAGCCCAGTATATAACTGAGGCTTGATAAATTGTTATCATTAGTCTGATCTTTAGGAACTTCCATTATTCCCTTTGTTTCCAGTGTCCAATTTTTTCTTTTTTTTTTTTTTAAGATTTTATTTATTTATTTGACAGACAGAGATCACAAGTAGGCAGAGAGGCAGGCAGAGAGAGAGAGGGGAATGCAGGCTCCCCGCTGAGCAGAGAGCCAGATGCGGGGCTCAATCCCAGGACCCTGGGATCAAGACCTGAGCCAAAGGCAGAGGCTTTAACCCACTGAACCACCCAGGTGCCCCTCCAGTGTCCAATTTTTTTCTCTCTGCAACTTGACAAGGCTTTTCTTTTGCTTTAGCCACACCTCCTTTCTCCATTTTTGTTATTGACTTGGTACAAACTTCTATCTCCCAACTGGAAACATTTTCTCCAAATCTTTTTTTTTTTTCTAAAATTCTATGGGCATCATTCCTTTGAAACTCACTTCTCAATGTATCTCCAGAACTTCTAGATATAAGGAACTTGGTTTAGGGGAGTGGCTAGCAGTCTTATCCTAAGCTGAGATGAGTGGAAAACTTTTTTTTTTTAATCTGAATTTCCTTTTTTTTTTTAAATTAGCATATAATGTATTATTTGTTTCAGGAGTACAGGTCTATGGTTCATTGGTCTTACACAATTCACAGCACTCACCATAGCACATATCCTCTGCAATGTCCACCACCCAGCCACCCAATCCCTCCCCCACCTCTCCTCCAGCAACCCTCAGGACCTTAATCCTGAGATTAAGAGTCTTTATGGTTTGTCTCCCTTTCTGGTTTTGTCTTGTTTCATTTTTCCCTCCCTTACCCTATGATCCTCTGTCTTGTTTCTCAAATTCCTCATATCAGTGAGATTAAATAATAATTGTCTTTCTCTGATTGCCTTATTTCACTTAGCATAAGACCCTCTAGTTCCATCCATGTTGTTACAAATGGCAAGATTTCATTTTTTGATGGCCGCATAATATTCCATTGATATAGATACCAGATCTTCTTTATCCATTCTTCTGTTGATGAACATCTAGGCTCTTTTCATAGTTTGGCTATTGTGGACATTGCTGCTATAAATATTGGTGTGTACATGCCCCTTTGGATCACTACATTGGTACCTTTAGGGTAAATACCTAGTAGTGCAATTGTTGGGTCATAGGGTTGCTCTGTTTTCAGCTTTCTGAGGAACCTCCATCCTGTTTTCCAGAGTGGCTGCATCAGCTTGCATTCCCACCAACAGCGTAAGAGGGTTCCCCTTTCTCCACATCCTCACCAATACCTGTCACTGCCTGACTTGTTAGTTTTAACATTCTGTCTGGTATGAGCTGGTATCTCACTGTGGTTTTGATTTGTATTTCCCTGATTATCGAGTAATGTTGAACAATTTTTCATGTGTCTGCTGGCCATTCAGATGTCTTCTTTGCAGAAATGTCTGTTCATGTCTTCTGCCCATTTCTTGATTTGTTCTTTGGGTGTTGAGTTTCGTAGTTTCATAGTTTCAGGTTCTTATTTTAAATTTTTTTTTTCATTTCTTTTCAGTGTTCCAGAATTCATTATTTATGCACCACACCCAGTGCTCCATGTAATATGTACCCTCTACAATACCCACCACCAGGCTCACACAACCTCCCACCCGTCTCCCCTCCAAAACCCGCGGTTAGTTTCTTAGAGTCCACAATCTCTCATGGTTCATCTCCCCCTCCAATTTCCCCCAACTCCTTTCTCCTCTCACTCTTGCCATGTCCTCTGTGATATTCCTTATGCTCTTTATAGATTTTGGATACTAGCCCTTTATCTAATATGCCATTTGCAAATATCTTCTCCCATTCTATTGGTTGTCTTTAGGTTTTGTTGACTGTTTCCTTTGCTATGCAAAAGCTTTTGATCTTAATGAAGCCCTAATAGTTCATTTTTGCCCTTGCTTCCCTTGTCTTTGGCAATGTTTCTAGGAAGAAGTTGCTGTTATTGAGGTCGAAGAGGTTATTGCCTGAGTTCTCCTCAAGGATTCTGATGGATTCCTATTTCACATTGAGGTCTTTCATCTATTTTGAGTCTATTTTTGCATGTGGTAAAAAGAAATGGTCCAGTTTCATTCTTCTTTGTGTGGCTGTCCAATTTGCCTAACACCATTTGTTGAAGAGACTGTCTTTTTTCCATTGGACATTCTTTCCTGCTTTGTCAAAGATTAGTTGACCATAGAATTGAGGGTTCATTTCTGGGTTCTCTATTCTGTTCCATTGATCTATGTGTCTGTTTTTGTGCCAGTACCATCCTGTCTTGATGATTACACCTTTGTAATAGAGATTAGAGTCTGGAATTGTGATGCTGCCAGCTTTGGTTTTCTTTTTCAACATTCCTCTGGCTATTCAGGGTCTTTTCTGGTTCCATATAAATTTTAGGATTATTTGTTCCATTTCTTTGAAGAAAGTTGATGGTATTTTGATAGGGATTGCATTAAATGTGTAGATTGCTCTGGGTAGCATAGACATTTTCACAATATTTGTTCTTCCAATCCATGAGATTGGAACATTTTTCCATTTCTTTATGTCTTCCTCAGTTTCTTTCATAAGTATTCTATAGTTTTCTGAGTACAGATTCTTTGCCTCTGGTTGTGCTTATTCCTAGGTATCTTATGGTTCTGGGTGCAATTGTAAATGGTATCGACTCCTAAATTTCTCATTCTTCTGTCTTGCTGTTGGTATATAGAAATGATTTCTGTGCATTGATTTTATATCCTGATACTTTATTGAATTCCTGTATGAGTTCTAGCAGTTTTGGAGTGGAGTCTTTTGGGTTTTCTACATAAAGTATCATATCACCTACAAAGATTGAGGGTTTGACTTCTTCTCTGCCAATCGGATTGCCTTTTACTTCTTTTTGTTATCTGATTGCTGAGGGTAGAACTTCTATTACTATGTTGAATAGCAGTGGTGATAGTGGACATCCCTGCCGTGTTCCCAACCTTAGTGGGAAAGCTCTCAGTTTTTCCCCATTGAGAATGATATCTGCTGTGGGTTTTTCATAGATGTCTTTGATGATACTGAGATATGTACCCTCTATGCCTACACTGTGAGAAGTTTTGATCAAGAAAGGATGCTGTACTTTGTCAAATGCTTTTTCTGCCTCTATTGAGAGGAACCATATGGTTCTTGTTCTTTCTTTTATTAATGTATTGTATTACATTGATTGATTTGCAGATGTTGAACCAACCTTGCAGCCCAGGAATAAATCCCACTTGGTCGTCATAAATAATCCTTCTAATATGCTGTTGGATCCTATTGGCTAGTATTTTGGTGAGAATTTTTGCAACCATGTTCATCCAGGGTATTGGTCTGTCATTCTCCTTTTTGATGAGGTCTTTGTCTGGTTTTCGGACCAAGGTGATGCTGGCCTCATAAAATGAGTTTGGAAGTTTTCCTTCCATTTCTATTTTTTGGAACAATTTCAGGAGAATAGGTATGAATTCTTCTTTAATGTTTGGTAGAATTCCCACAGGAAGCCATCTGGCCCTGGGCTCTTGTTTGTTGGAAGATTTTTAATTACTGCTTCAATTTCCTTACTGGTTATGGGTCTGCTCAGGTTTTCTATTTCTTCTTGGTTCAGTTTTAGTAGTTTACATGTCTCTAGGAATGCATCCATTTCTTCCAGACAGTCTAATTTGCTGGTGTATAGTTGCTCATAATATGTTCTTATAATTGTTTGTATTTCTTTGGTATTGGTTGTGATCTCTCCTCTTTCATTCATGATTTTATTTATTTGGGTCCTTTCTCTTTCCTTTTTGATAAGTATGGCCAGGGGTTTATCAATCTTATTAATTCTTCAAAAGAACCAGTTCCTAGTTTCATTGATCTGTTCTACTGTTCTTTTGGTTTATATTTGATTGATTTCTGCTCTGATCTTTATTATTTCTCTTCTGCTGCTGGGTTTAGGTTTTTTTTGCTGTTCTTTCTCCAGCTTCTTTAGGTGTAGGGTTAGGTTGTGTACTTGAGAACTTTCTTGTTTTTTTGAGAAAGGCTTGTATTGATATATACTTTCCTTTTAGGGCACCTATGCTGCATCCCAAAGATTTTGAATAGTTGTTTTTTTCATTTTCATTTATTTCCATGAATTTTTTTTAGTTCTTCTTTAATTTCCTGGTTAACCCACTCATTCTTTAGTAGGATGCTCTTTAGCCTCCATGTATTTGAGTTCTTTCCAACTTTCCTTTTGTGATTGAGTTCTAGTTTCAGAGCACTGTGGTCTGAAAATATGCAGGGAATGATCCCAATTTTTTGGTACCTGTTGAGACCTGATTTGTGACCCAGGATGTGATCTATTCTGGAGAATATTTCATGTGCACTAGAGAAGAATGTGTATTCTGTTGCTTTGGGATGGAATGTTTTGAATATATCTGTGTGTCCATCTGGTCCATTGTGTCATTTAAAGCCTTATTTCCTTGTTGATCTTTTGCTTAGATGATCTGTCCATTTCAGTGAGGAGGGTGTTAAAGTCCCCTACTATTATTGTATTATTCTTGATGTGTTTCTTTGATTTAGTTATTAATTGGTTTATATAGTTGGCTGCTCCCACGTTAGGAGCATAGATATTTACAATTGTTAGATCTTCTTGTTGGACAGACCCTTTGAGTATGTTATAGTGTCCTTCCTCATCTCTTACTAGGGTCTTTGGTTTAAAATCTTATTTATCTGATATAAGGATTACCATCCCAACTTTCTTTTGATGTCCATTAGCATGGTAAATTGTTTTCCACCCCCTCACTTTAAATCTGGAGGTGTTTCTGGGTCTAAGGTGAGTTTCTTGTATCAGTGGTCTTGTTTTTTGTTTTTGTTTTTTTTTTTTAATCCATTCTCGTACCCTGTGTCTTTTGATTGGGACACTTATTCTTTTTACGTACAGGATAACTATTGAAAGATATGAATTTAATGCCATTGTATTGCATATGAGGTGACTGTTACTGTACATTGTCTCTGTTCCTTTCTGGTCTCTTACTTTTAGGCTCTCTCTTTGCTTAGAGGACCCCTTTCAATATTTCCTGTAGGGCTGGTTTGGTGGTTGCAAATTCTTTTAGTTTTTGTTTTTCCTGGGAGCTTTTTATCTTTCCTTCTATTTTCAATGACAGCCCAGCTGGATATAGTATTCTTGGCTGCATATTTTTCTTATTTAGTGTTCTGAATGTATCATGCCAATCCTTTCTGGCCTGCCAGGTCTCTGTGGGTAGGTCTGCTGCCAATCTAATATTTCTACCATTGTAGGTTACAGACCTCTTGTCCTGAGCTGCTTTCAGGATTTTCCCTTTGTCTCTGAGACTTTCCACAGATGAACAGATAAAGAAGATATGGTCCATATATACAACGGACTATTACATAGCCATCAGAAAGGATGAATACCCAACTTTTGTATCAACATGGACAGGACTGGAGGAGTTTATCCTGAGTGAAATAAGTCAACAGAGAAAGTCAATTACCATATGGTTTCACTTACTTGTGGAGCATAAGGAATAACATGGAGGACATTAGGAGAAGGAAAGAAAAAGTGAATTGGCGGAAATTGGAGAGGAAGACAAACCATGGGAAACTGTGGACTCTGAGAAACAAACTGAGGGTTTGGGAAGGGAGGGGGTTGGGAGATAGGTGAGCCTGTTGGTGGGTATTAAGGAGGGTATATACTGCATGGAGCACTGGGTGTGGTGTACAATGAATCTTGGAACACTTGAAAAGAAAAAAAAAAAAAAAGAACTACCTATGATCCAGCAATTGCACTACTAGGTATTTACCCAAAGGATACAAAAATATAGATTCAGAGGGGTACATGCACCCAGATGTTTATAGTAACATTGTCAACAATAGCCAATTTATAGAAAGAGCCCAAATGTCCATCGACTGATGAATGGATAAAGAAGATGTGGTGTGTGTGTGTGTGTGTGTGTGTGTGTGTGTGTGTGTATGATCTATCTCTGGGCAATAAGGAGGGTATTTGTTATGATGAGCATTGGGTGCTATATGTAAGTGATGAATCACTAAATTCTACTCCTGAAACCACATTACACTATATGTTAACTAACTAGAATTTAAATAAAACTTTGAAAAAAAAGTCTGCACATTTATGGATTTTGATTTTTTTGTTATGGATTTCTAATTTCATTTTGCTGTAACTAGAGAGCATAATTTAATTTGTGTATTAATAATTTTTAAAAACTATATTGAAGCTTTTTTATGACAAAACATATGCTCTATCCTAGAGAATGCTTTATATGCCTTCGCAATAAATGGTATTCTACTGTTGTTGGTTGGTGTATTATTTAAATGTCTGTTAGGTCTAGTTGGCTTATGATGTTTTTCGAGTCTTTATTTACTTGTTGAACTTCAGCCTAGGTACTCTATCCAGTATTGGAAATGGGATATTGAAGTCTCCAACTATTATTGTTGTATTGTCTATTTTCCCTTTCAATTCTGTTTTTGTTTCATGTATTTTGGGGCTCTATTCTTAGATGCATTTATTTTTTAAATTATTATATCTTCCCAATGGATTGACCTTTTATCATACAAAATATTTTTATTTGAAACAAAAAAAAAAGCAAAAAAAGAGACAAACCATAAAACTGGCTCTTAACTATGGAGAACAAACAGAAGGTTAGCAGAGGGGGAGGTGGATGGGGAGATGGAAGAAATAGGTAAAGAGGATTAAGAGTACACCTACCCTGATGAGCACTGAATAATATACAAAATGGTTGAATTGTATATTGTACACCTGAGGCTAATATAACACTGTATGTTAGCTATACTGGAATTAAAATAAAAAATTAAAATATTTTTCTCTGTATCTAGCATAAAATTTTATCTTAAAATAAAAATAGTCTGAAAATGTTATAATCACTTCAGCTCTCTTTTGGTTATAGTTTTCATGGTATGTTACTTTACACCTTATATTTTAAATAAATTTTTGTCTTTGAATCTGAAGTGTCTCTTTTGGACAGCATATAGTTGGATTGTATTTTTTTTAAGATTTTATTTATTTGACAGACAGAGATCACAAGTAGGTAGAGAGGCAGGCAGAGAGAGGAGGAAGCAGGCTCCCCACTGAGCAGAGAGCCCGATGCAGGGCTCGATCCCAAGACCCTGGGATCACGACCTGAGCCGAAGGCAGAGTCTTTAACCCACTGAGCCACCCAGGTGCTCCTGTATTTTTTTTTTTTAAATCCAATCTGCCATTCTCTGCCTTTTGATTGGACTGTATTGTTAATAACGCAGGATTTATGTCAGCCATTTTATTATTTGTTTTCTATGTCTCATGTAGTTTTTATTTCTCCATTCCTCCATTATTGCCTTTTTTGTGTTAAATGTTTTTAGGTATATAATTTAAATACTTTTCTCATTTATTTTATTGTATTTTTAATTTTCTTAATGGTTACCCTGGGCATTATTGTTCAAATTTTAATTTATGACAATCTATCTCAGATTAAAACTAATTTAATTTTAATAATATATAAAAAAAACTTGCTCCTATATAGCTCTTTTCCCTCTTCTGTCTTTTTTTCTCTTATTGTCATACAACTTCTATCTTTATTCATTATAAGCTTGTTGATGCAGTTTTGTAATTATTGCTTTATACAGTTGTCTTTCAAGTCAGATAGGAAAAGAAAAGAGTTAAAGTTTAAAAACACATTTTTCAAACTGACGTAAATAATTAACCTTACTGGTTCTTTTTATTTTTCCATGTGGATTTGAGTTAGTGTCTAGTATTCTTTTACTTTAACCCAAAGCTCTCCCTTTAGTATTTCTTATAAGGCAGATCTATTAGTGATACATTCTCTGAGATTTTGTTTATCTGGGAATGTCTTAATTTCTGTTTTTAAGAAAACTGGATATGGAATTCTTTTGACTGGTTTTCTTTTAGCATTTTGAAGATGTCATCTCACTGTTTTCTGTCCTCCATGGTTTCTGATAAGAAATCAGTTGTTAGTCTTATTGTGGCCTTCATGTACATAAGGAGTTGCTTGTTTTACAGATTTCAAGATTCTTTGTCTTTGGTTTCCACCAGTTTGATTATGCTGTGTTTTAGTGTGGAATTCTTTGTTTCTCCTACTTGTTTTTGTTGTTGTTGTTTGTTTTTGTTTTTGTTTTTTTTAGTTTCTTAGATGAGTTCATCAATGTTTTTCACCAAATTTGGGAAATCTCAGCCATTATTTCTTCAAATATTCTTTCTGCCCTTTTGTCTATCTTCCTCATCCTGGGACTCCAGTTATGCATATGTTATGTCTGATGATATCCCACAGGTTTCTGATACTCTATTCATTTATTTCATGCTGTTTTCTTCCTGTTCTGTAAACTGGATGATATTAATTGACCTACCTTCAAGTTTATTGATTTATTTCTTCTGCTATATCAAATATGCTGTTGAGCCACAGTAGTACATTATCCATTTTAGTTATTATACTTTTAAACTCTATAATCTTTATTTGTTTTTAAAAATTATAATTTCTATCTCTTTCTTTTTTTTTTTAAAGATTTTATTTATTTATTTGACAGACAGAGATCACAAGTAGACAGAGAGGCAGGCAGAGAGAGAGAGGGAAGCAGGCTCCCTGCTGAGCAGAGAGCCCGATGCAGGACTCGATCCCAGGACCCTGAGATCATGACCTGAGCTGAAGGCAGCGGCCTAACCCACTGAGCCACCCAGGCGCCCGATATTTTCTATTTGGTAAGAGACAGTGTTCTTATATTTTCCTTTAGTTTTTTAGACAAAATTTCCTTTAGATATTTGAACATATTTGTAATGGTTGGTACTCAGTCTTTGTTTAGAAAGTCCAATATCTGGGCTTCTTGTCTCTTTGTTTTTTCTTGTTCCTTTGCATGTATCTTACTTTTTTGTTGATAACTAGGTGTTTTAAGTAATCTAATGGGCAACTCTGGCCACTAGATTACCCCCCCCTTTTAAGCTTTGATGTTTTTGCCCTTATTGCTATTGTTGCTGTTTGTGAACTAATTCTGTAAATTCTGTGTTCTTTGTCATGTATCAATCACTGAATTCTCTCCTTGGATATCTTAGTGATCAGCTAATGACTACACGATGATTTTCTTAAATGCTTTGAACCAATATGTCTCCTAGCCTTTGCTGATAGGCTCTGTATGCATATTGGGGCACACCTTCAACTTTCTGGCAATTTACAGTTCTGCCTTATCCTTCACTTCCTGCTCATGTAGACTCTCAATGTGAGCCAGAGTCAAGAGATTAGGGCCTTCTCACATGTTTCATGGGCATGTATACAGAGTTACACATGTATGTAGCTGTTTAGATTTCTAGGAATATGTTGGAACTTTTTCACAGTACCTTATGGGTATTTCATTCTCCAGCTATTTTTTTAAGTTTTTTTTTCCTTTGGTCCCAACAGTTATCTCCCTTTCAAACAGTTGTGACATTAAGCAATTATCACTAATTATTTTTGACAAATGTTTCTGGGGAATGGCTGTATACACCAAATTAGTTTAAGATAGATCAAATAAAAGACTGTGAGTTGAAATTCCCAGGGAGCTGTGGAACAAGTCAAACAATGATAATTTTGATTTGGGGGTGTCTAAAGCCAATTCTGTCTCCTACCAATGGCTGTTAGGCTGCTGATTTTAACAGCTAACGTATTTGCAAGGTTGTTAATTTTCAAGACTATTGAGAAACTGAGAAGAAGGAGATAGGAATAAGGCAAGTTAGAACACCACTAAACTCACTATTCTTAACAAGATTTGACCATTTTTCTTGAATAGATACCTCTCAGATTGTTGCAAGTCTTCAGTTAATTTCCAAAGTTCTAAAAAACTTGATTTTGACTATTTTTTTTTTGCTAGTGTTCTCTTTGATTTTATGGAGGAATGGATTTTTGTTCCACCATTCCAGCAGTGCTTCTTGTGAATATATTAAATTTATTATTTATTTGCAAAATTAACAATATATAATCTGAAACCAGATTTCTAAGTTCTTTGAGAATATTTGCTTCAGTTTCCTCTTCTATTTAGTGAGTCTATTAACCTATCTCATAGGGTTGTTGAAAGTATTATATGAGTTAATCATAAGCAAAGCATGTAGAACAATGGTCAGCAAACTATGGCTTGTAGGCCAATTCTGCTTACAATTTTTTTCAGAGCGTGTACGTGAAGAATGATTTTTACATTTTTTTTAAAGAGTTTATTTATTTATTTTTCAGAGAGACAGAGAGAGCACAGGCTGGCAGAGTGGCAACAGAGGCAGAAGGAGAAGCGGGCTCCCTGCCGAGCAAGAAGCCCAACACGGGACTTGATCCCAGGATGCTGGGATCATGACCTGAGCTGAAGGCGGCTGCTTAACCAACCGAGCCACCCAGGTGTCCTGATTTTTACATTTAAAAAAAATTTTTTTAATAGATTTTATTTATCCATTTGATAGAGAGAGAGTGAGAGAGAGCATAAGAGGGGAGAAGGGCAGAGTGAGAAGCAGACTCCCTGTGGAACTGGGAGCCCAATGCGGAACTTGATCCTGGGACTCTGGGTTCATGACCTGAGCGAAAAGCAGTCACTTAACCAACTGAACCACCCACATGCCCTGATTTTTACATTTTTAAATACTTTTAAAATCAAAAGGATATTTCCTGACACATAAAAATTGTATGAAAATCAAATTTCAGTGTCAATAAATAAGTTTTATTGATACATAGTTATGCTAATTCATTTACATATTATCTATGGCTACTTTTGCACTAAAACAGCAGAGTTGAGTAGTGTGGTCAAGTCATTATGGCCTGGAAAGTTTCAAATACTTACTATCTAGTTATTTTTAGGAAGTTTGTGGATTTCTAATGTAATACATTGTCAGGGATGAAAGAACTCAATAATCATTAGCTGTAATTTTTACTAGGTAGCTCAAAGTTACTGTTAAGTGTCTGCTGTTTTTTAAAAGTACATTTCACATAGTTCTTGGTGTAGGAAATGGTTGGGGTTTGAGCTGATGGCCAAGAAAGAATTCTTGAGATGTCTTCAGTACAAACAGGTGGTTTTATTAAAGCACAGGAATAGAACCTGTGGGTTGAAAGACCTGCACTGGGGTCATGAAGAGTGGCCCACTTTCAAGATGGAAGGGTGTTAGGGATAGCATAAGTCTCTAAGGAATTTTGGAAGCAAGGTTTCCAACCTGCAGGGGGCTAGATATTAGGAAAAGGTCATTTATTATTGACTAATAAAACCTTAGTCACGAGACCCTTTCAGAGATATAATGATGGATATGTATATGCTTGGGGGATAATTGCCAACATACATCTTGGGAGTAGAGATAAAGGAAGTTTTCAAAGGAATTTTTACATATTAAAGTAGACTTACAGGACCATGGGGGATAGGGATAATGTTAAGATAAGATTGCCTTTTGCTCTTAGCAAAGTATTAATATCCAGGTAGTTGAGTTCTCAGACGAGTCACTCTGCCTATCTCAAAGACTTGTCAATAGTTTATAGGGAGTAAGAAAATTTAATTTTTTTTTCTTTTGCTTTTGTTTCCCATATCAGTCCACACTGGTCTCAACTCTGTCTCATCAGGTCACATTGACTCATCATGGCCTCCCAACCTCAGCATAATCTGAGCCCGCTCTTCTGCCCTGAGCTCTTCTTTCCCTCTTGCTCACTCTGATCTAGTTGCCTTGGCTGTTTGTCTGTCCTGGGAATGTGCTAAGCAATTTTCTTCCTCAGGGTCTTTGTATTTGCTTTTCTCTGTTTGGAACACTTTCCCTGACTCTTCACAAATCTGGATCTATATTATTTTTCAGGTCTTAGTTCAGATAACACACCCAGCAAGGCCTTCTCAAACCACCTTATCTAGGCACCTACTCTAGATCTCATTCCCTTGTTATTCCTTATTCAAATATCCTATTTACTTTCTTTGTGGCAAAATAATCTGTAATTGTCTAATTCTTTAAACTGCTTTTTTTCTGCTTCTCCACTAGAATATTAGGTCCTTCAGAACAAGGACTTTATGTTTCTTATTCTTCATTATAACATAGTATTTAGTGCCCTTATTAAATATGTGTTGAAAGAATGAATGCTATTTTAGCTTCAACTTGCATGATTAAGTATATTCATACTATTGTTTTTCTTATATTTCCATGCAAGGAAACTATTTTTCATGACTTGTCTTTTTGCTCAAAGGCATGTCACAGGTTTCTGGATGAGCTATTTTTTGGCCCAGTTTGATCAGATAGGTATCCTTCCCTGGTGTAATTAACCATGGCCAGGAGTTGGGAGTGAAATGGAGTCACAAGGGGCAAAACATGACTCTCTAGGGCCTGTCCTTTCAGTAGGAGCTGTGGACATATAGAAAAAATTCGGGTGAAATCAGAAAACAACTTTGTACTTCTCCTTCACTGCCTACCCTCTGTGCAGTTATACCCTCCTCTGTTCCCAAATGAAATCTTAGGCAGATCTTATAGTTTTTACACTCACAATTAGATAATAAAGTCTTGTTTCTTCTGGTTATTTGAATTTTTAAAACCGTCTTCATTTAGTAATTAGTATGTCTAGGCCACTGTAACAGTAAAAATTCTAAACTTCATTCAGTTACAACTTCTTTCCCCTAACTTGGATCTGCTTCAACTGGAAGCTTGCTATGAAGGTGGGTGTGGATTGTTTCCTTTTCTTCTGCCCCACTCACTAGGCTTGCTCTGGTTCCTTTACTACTGAAGTGTGGGGAAGCAGGAGACATGTGAAACAGCAAAAATCTTACTAGCACCACTATAGTGGTCTTAATTTCTTACAGCTGGGGCAGAGATGCAAGCACACTCTTTACTAGTGTTTTGTTGCCTCTTCAGAGATCCCTTCTAGTAGATAGTGAGCTGTAGCCCATTCTCCTGGCTGCTGACAATCCCTCCCTGCACCTTCCCAGAATTTCTATACCCACTGATATTTCTGAACTTCCTTCTGCTGAAAGTTGTCTTGTCCCTCATAGAAAACCCTTCTGGGCACTATTCTAACCAGTTGCAGGTTACCACAATTCTACAACTAACTCTAGAAGAAATCCTTTTTTCAGTCTCCCAAAAACTGTCTCAGCATCTTCAAACTTATTTTTCTGGGCAGAAAATGGGTGATCAACTAATGGTTACAAAACAGCAAGTCCCACTTAGGGGATCTAGCACTTCACTTTGGAATATAGAAATAGTTGGCATTTATTACCCTAGTGGCTTTAGCCAAAGGCAGACAGAGTCTCAGTTTAAAATCTCATTACACATGTCTGGGACCCTCTGAAACACTACATGTCTCATGCATGAAATACTCACTTAACTTGTGTGTGTGTGACAGTTTTTATTCTAAAGATTGCATCATACACTTTTCAATCTGTTCTGGAGAGTTTGCAAAGGCCCATGGCCAAAAAGTTTTATTCTCATTTGTGAACTAACTTAGACTATTGGGTCCATAAAAAATATTATGAACAAAAATTAAATATTTTTAGAATAGTTTCAGGTATGCTAGATGGGGTGGTGCAGTTCTATCACATGGCAGATTCTACTTGTATCCCTTGAGGCATCATTTTTGTAACACAGCTTATAAAGGCAGCAGAAGGCAGTTCTGCGTTTATTACTTATGTGTTGGTGGAGTGAGAAAGAACAATTTCTAATTTCTGCCAGTAAAATTCTTTTCTGTTCCTGTCTGTTGAGCTTTCTCTGGCAGTAATCATATTCTCCCTCACTTTATCCCTCCAGCCTTAACAGAGATACATTTGTGCTCATGCTGGATTGATTTAAGAAAAGTAGAAAAACTACTTTTTCAGGAAACATTAATTTCTTCTTGAATTCAGAAATTAAGATTGAGTAGCCTACTCATCTAATTGTCTTCTATGCTATAAAGTGGAGAGAGTTTATGAAGATTGGTGAAGAGTCAAATGCTTTGTGGCATTTTATTAACAGCCCATATCTCTTTAGCTCTCACTTTTCATTTTTCGACCACTCCCCTATCTGTTCATTGACTTACTCTTTTTTAGAACCTCCTTTTTTGAATATAAGTGACATTGTGCATGGATCAGAGTCAACAAATCGATGATTTTCTAGGAATATCTGCCATGCGTGCTATGGTATTCAAGAGGCCTCACGTTAGAGCTGCTTGATTAGAGAGCTGTCCAGGTGTACAGAGCAGAAGTCAAGTGACCATGAAGTTTGAGAGATACTACAAAGTGGAAGTCCCTGTTTCAGGTGATGCTAAGTGCCCACGGATTCAACCCAAACAAGAATAGTTTGATCTATACTTCACTGATTAGGAGAAGAGTAGTGGGAGACTCAGAAATTCTTGCTTAAAAAAACAAAACAAAACAAAAAACCCCCCAAAAAAAGAATAGATCTGAAGGTCATATTTTATATCACTTCCAGCTAATGCCTGAATCATCAAGTAATATACTTCTCCAGAATTCAACCCACTAACAAATCTATTAATATTCAATTCTCTTTTATAGTTGGTAAAGAGTTTTGTGGAAGATGATCCTTGGGAGCCTTGGAGTACACTTGCAGTGAGCCCTGGCTCCCTTACCATGAAGACTACTTTCAATCATAAATCCAGACTAGTAGGGTTCACCATGCAAACTTCTCTCCTTTAAAAGTGCCTTGCTTGCCCTATCTTTCAAATCTGTGGGTTCTGAAGTATAGTAAAACCTGCCATTTATTGATCTCTTACTATACGCCATCAACTGTGCTAAGTATTTTACATATTTTTTCACATTTAATTCTCTAAGTTTCCATTCTAAATCCTGAGTTATGCTTCTCTTTTCTCTATTTACCAGGGGAGCTCATCTGTTTCAATGGCTTCAACTTTTGCCATCACACTTAATTTGGATATGTCCACAGCACCAGGTTCACATTCCAAAAGCTCAATCAATATTTCCCCATGGATGACTTGCCATCACCACTTTCTAATTCAATATCTTGGAAACCCTTTCTTTTCTCCTCTCCCATCTTCTTTCTCTGTGCATTACATCATTGTCTTTGCCACCACCCCGATTTAAAACTTGCAGTCATCTTTGACTCATCCTTCTCTTCCTTTCATATATAAACATGAAGAAGATACACCAAGTCCTACTGATTTTCTTCCCTTTATTGCCTTCACCATAATGCTATTTCAGATCTCCTCATCTCACATACAAATTAATGCACCTCACTTCTGGGGAGGCATCCCAATTCCAAGTATTTTTCTCTCTGATACATTCTGCTACCACCCTTGGCCAATCTTTTACACACCCTTTTCTCATGTTATTCTGACTGCCAATGGCCCACTGAATTAAGTCCACATCTTTATTTGGGCTCTACTTATCTAACTTTATCCATACTACTCCCCTTTTCCTGTATGTTGTCTTTGCCCTAGTCAAGCCCAGGATCTTCTGTCACTTTACCCCTACATCTCTGTTCATAAGGTTCTCTTCATCTAGAATTTTCTCCACCCCCTTCTTTTTTTTTTTTTTTTTTTAATGAAAAAGCCAAGGCTCAGAGAAGTTTGATGATTTTCCTGAGGTACTGCAAGTGATTGAGTGGATTTAAACCTATTCTTCTGATCCTCAGGATAGTCTTTTCTTTCCTTAACCTCAACTACTGGCTTCAGAATCAGATTAATACAGGATAAAATCCATAGATGGAAATCCAAAATACATTTGTGGTATCTGCCTGATAATAAAACACTACCAGCTCAGGACATTAGCCTCTGAAGACTGTCTCCCTTATACTGGACCCTAGCCATGGCAAATGAAGACATTTTGACATACCCAGCCAAATTATTCTGAAAAATTAATTTTAATAGCTTTTCATCCCTTAAAGAAAACTTAAAACTTAACATTAAAAAAAATGATTGTGGGTTGCTCACGATGTTTTTCAAAGTTACTGAAATTCTCCAAATTTATATTAAATCATTAGGGGCATTGCTCCTAGTTGTCCTAGGTTTGTACTTTAAGCTGCACCCAAAGTTCCAGCACTGTTTTTTTTTTTTTATGAGTCTAAAAAAGGATCAGATAGCATATGTTCAAGCTGAGCAAGCTACTAGGATGCCAATAGTATGTTTCTGTAAACTTTCGATTGTAGATTTCCTATGCAAATAGGATTTCTCAGAGTTCTGGTTAGTGTTGCTTTTAGATCGAGACATGACCTCTTAGTTTAAACAGATATCAAAGATTACTAGACTCTTACCCGAAGTCTTTCTTAGGTGTCCCTAAAATGCTGAGATCTGTATTTGTGATCTGGCTGCAAGCTGCAAGCTTGCTGAATAACCAACATATGTCTTCCTCCATCTTCATTTCCTTTTCTAATGAAGGAAACTAACACTTGTCTCTTTCCATTCTCCCAGGGGTATCAAAGGATTAAGGATATTGTGGCCATCATTAAAAGAGAGGTTACATTTTATTACATAAAAATCTTATGAATATAATCACATTATGGCAATAGATGAATTTTATTACATTGTGTGTACAATGAGCAGTTTTTGTTACTCATTTAGTCAGCTGCATTTTGTCATCACCACGTTGATATCAGTTTGAAAAGTCAGATTCTCAGAAATGTAAATATCAAGTTGATTCAATTTCTCAGAAACATATATATCAAAGTTGATTCAAACTAGCAATACTGATGGCCCTGACAGAACTTTGAGGAGAATTAGAAACTAGGCAGTTGTGAAAATCTACCTCTAGAATATTCTTCTCTTTTCTTGGACTTTAGTGTTTGAGTATCAGAGGCTAGTTGCTAATAGTAGCAGAAGATGTTAACCTCCTCTTCAAGCCATGATCAAAAGCTAATAATCTTGTGAATACAGTAACTCCTTTCCACTGTCTTCCCAGTAAAAGAAAAACCACACATTATATCGCAAGCCATATATCAGACCATTCTTTTATTAATTTAACACCTACAGAGTATAAAACTTTCTTTGTAATTATGGGGGTGGGAAAGAAAGTTCAAAACTGAATAAGACAGTCTCTGTTATCTAGGAACTCATAATCCAACAAAAATTTCTTACACTATCGATACCATAGTTTGTATTTCATATCTAATAACCGATTTTTTTTTTTTTTGCTTTGCTTTTTTTTCTAAACCTCAAGGTTTAGACAAGTGGTTCAAAAACTTGGGTCTTGGGACTGGCTCTGCCACTGATGAGTCTCTTGGACCTTGACAAGTAGTTTATTTCTCTAGGCTCCAGTGTTCTCATTTGTAACATTCCAAGCATTAGAGTTATACTCATTCCTCCAACACTCATCAGCTATTCTTGAAAGACCTACTATATGTGAGGCACTGTTCCGGTTACTTAGGTTACCTTAGTGACGTCAACAGACACATGTTTCTGCCTTCTTTTTCTCTGACATTCTATATGGGAGAAAAGACAGACAATGAACATGATAAATGAATAATATAGTATATTAGGAGGTTGTAATGCTTCGGTATAATCAGGAATGTAGGATGGGGAGAAGTTGTAATTTTACACAGAATGATCAGGTGGGACTGAGAAAATGCCATTTAAGCAAAGACTTGCCAATGCCCTGTCCAATGCTCTCTCAAAGTATTCTCTCCTATGTGGTAAGAAGGGAAAGAATTAGAGAAGTGCTAGCAAACACCACAGAGATGGTTCAACCTTTCTTTCCTTTGTTTCTTTTCCTTCCTTCCTAGCCAAAGTTAGATATATGACTTAGAACTTCTCTGTCCAGTATATAGGAGTAGCCAGTAGCTCCATGTGGCTGTTGAACTCTTGCAATGCAGTTAGTCCAAATTGAGATATTCTGTCAGTACAAAATACAAAACAGATTTTGAGGAGTGTAAAATAGCTCATTAAGTTTTGGATTGATTGCAAGTTGAAATAATAATATTGTGTATGTTGGGTTAAATAAAATATATTTTAAAATTACATTTTACTTTTTTTAGTGTAGCTATCAGCAATTTTAAAAATAATACATATTGTTCACATTATATTTATATTGGGAAACTCATATCTGGAACATGGGGATTTTGCTGTTAGAGTAAATGTCAGTCTTGCTTTGCTAGGTAAGTCATCTCTCATTTTGCTGAGTGTCTTTCCTTTGGCATTCCTCAAAAGTTTTCCCTTTGTGGCTTCTGGGTCAAGGAATGCAATTACAGGGTTCACATTTCTAGAATTCAGAATACTTCAGGACCATAATCAAGATTCAATGTGGTAGAAGCAGGAGAGAAAAAGGATTTAGATTCTGGGATAGAACATTGGTATACAAAAGCAAATCTGAGCAACTATAAGACAGGCTATTTTGATTCCGTTGTTATACAAATTAGAAAGAATTATTTCTATCTTTAATATTCATTCTGAGCTTAATGATAGAAAAAGATGGCTGTCATGAGTGGTGAATGAGAGGAGTGCTGGTATAAAATAGAAACCATTTCTTCAAATCACAGCTAGCCTCAGAGGTCAACAAGCCACTGAGAATCAAACTTGAAATTAGAAGAAAGGCCTGTATAAAATACAGGTACCTCTTGTTTTGTGTTCTTTTGTTTTTTATTTTGTTTGTTTGTTTAGAAAGCAAGTTTATAGATGGGAGTCAAATCAATATACAGCTCTGAACGATTTATTTCTAAAATGCTGAGCTTCCCTTAATCATGTTTTTGGAAGTATTCTAGACCCAGGGAGAATGCTGAAATTTTGTTCAGTTATCTTTCTTTAAGGAGGCAAAGAACTAAATTCTCCAACATAGGATATCTTCTGTTCTCTTTAGGACGATTCCCTAGGGATAGCAATAGTTATTGAATGACTAGAGATTCCCCAGTCTCCCTTAGGAACCCATCTTAGTATTTAATCTGATAGTAAAGAGCTTTGCTGGTATATAACCAAATATAATATTCTTTAATCTGAGCCCTTTCTTTCTTTTTCTTTTTTTCTTTTTCTTCCTTCCTTCCTTCCTTCCTTCATCCCTCCCTCCCTTCCTCCCTCTTTCTTTCTTTCTCTCTCTTTCTTTCCTTCCTTCCTTCCTTCCTCTCTCTCTCTCTCTCTTTCTTCCTTTCTTTCTTTCTTCTGTCAGTGGAGAACAACTAGTCTCTTAAAATTTTTCAAGTATATAAATAGTTTGAATGCAATTAATTCCTCTTTTCTTCTTCCCTTCAGAATCATTATATTAGTTGCAAAGTTCTACACAGTTGCACAATATTGTTCCCTACCTTACATTTATATTTTTGTGGCTCTGTCTTATAAACCAACTTGAATTTTTAAAATTGGATTTCATCCTGTTGTTCTATTTTCTCATTTATCAATGTCACTATGAATTTTTTTTCTTCACCTCATCTTACCGAATAGATGTATACCTGAATCTATAGTATGAGAAGGTCATAAACCCTGGCACTACTAAAATATATGTTCCAAAAGGGAACCAAGAGAAACTAAGTTCTACTGAAAAACATAGATGAGAAAGAACAAAGAAGGTGATATGAGAATTTCAGTAATTGAAAAACATGTAGGAGCCACTTAACACAGAGCACCAGGGAAGAGGAAAAGATGAATTTACTGAAAATAAAATGATTCTTAAGTAGCCAGGGTTAAATTATATAATCTGGATTATCTCATTTAATAGGCTATTTAGAAATCCCCTGCTCATCCAATTTAAAACAATTCAGTTTAAGTGATTTTATTTAGAGCACTGTTCTTTGAGATCAATGGAGAATAAACCTTGTTCAGGTTCTAAATTCTAGTAATTCTTTGTAGACCAATATCACTACTAGTGATTTACTCATTATAACTGCTGTTGTTTTGCTGGGCACCAAACAAAACTCTAACTTATGGGCATCTGGGTGGCTCAATCAGTTAAACATCTGACTCTTAGTTTTGGCTCAGGTCATGATGTCAGGGTCGTTGAGATTGAGCTCCACCTCGAGTTCTGCACTGAGCATGGAGCCTGCCTAAGATTCTCTCTCCCTCTCCCCCTGCCCACCCCTCTCTAAACATAAATAAAATAAAATAAAAGTTCTAACTGAGAGAAATATAACTTTTTTCCATTAATCTAAAGAATCATTGCCTCAATAAAAATGGAAAATGTTCCTGAGTTAATTGCTTACTGATGGATCAATTATCTTGGGAGTAGAGGGTAGATAATACTGTCTTTTTTGACTGTGTGGGTGGGAAAGGGGAGAATTGCTACAAAAGTGGATGACAATTCCAGGTGTTTGATAAAATTGCAATTATCTAGTTTTTTCACTGTCTTCATCACAAGTGTATAAACTCCTTGATGGTAGTGATTATGTCTTTTTCATTTTGGGATCTCTTGGTCTAACTTCAGGGCTCAGAACAAAAGGTATTCAATAAGTAACTGTTGAGTGAATGAATAATCCACAGATGAATGAATAAAGCCATCTATTTATTCACAAAGAAAAGTAAGTAGCAATACCAATATTTCAAAGCAAAATTATTCACTTAGTTCTTCCAAATATATGAATAATAACATAATTTATGTATTATTCCAGTCTATACTGATGAAACATTAAAGAAGTAAAGTCCCCTAATTTTATGTAAGTTAGTTTGAAAGATAAATAATATTAATATGTAAAAAGAAATATATATAATATATTATATATATTCATTTAGATATAGAGGTGTGTGTATATATATATGTATATAGGTGATCATACATGAAAATGAAAATCACAGTTATCATTAGTGTGACTTAGGTTTAACTGTAGCAAGTAAATCTTGAATCTGATTTTAACTGAATGATGGCCGTGAATTGATGGAGAGATATTGAGAGCCACCCAGGCAAAGGGAAAATTATTAAAAAGTGAACAAAAATAAGAATTAACTAGAGTGGGAAGGAAAATGGTTAGACTATCAATTTGATTTACACCAAGCAGAGAATACTAAGAAATGAAGAAATATTAATACATACCCTATCTACATATCCCTTTATATTTGAGTCAATAGGCAATTAGAAGAAATTGGTTCTTGAGCAAGAGAATTACAAGACGAAAAGTTTGTTGTTGTTGTTGTTGTTGTTTTTAAACATTGTGCCAGGAAGAATTGAGGACCAGAGGAGAAAGTCCAGCTGGGAGGATACGGTAATGATATAAAGGTGCAGTGATTAGGGCCTGTACAGGGATGACTACAGGCTCAAATAGGAAAATAAAAATGAAAGATATTTAGTAAAACAAACCACAGAACTTTGTACCAGGATGTATATATGGAACAAAGCAAGGAAAAAAAAATAGTAAATTTGAGCTGAGTAAGGGGAGATTGAGAATACATGTGTCATTAATGATAAAGGAGAACTTAGGAAAGTATAATATTTTGAAGTGACCTGTTAAGTTTTAGTGTCATTAAAATAAATACAACTAGAAGTAGCTGACTGCTGAGGCTTCCTTCCTCTCAGCCTGATTGCTTCTCTACTCTAGGAATGATTTTCTGTTTATTTGTTTGTTTGTTTTATGTTTTGGCTTTGGACTAAATTGTAGACTGACCTCTACCTTTATAGGAAACCTGTATGAGCCTCTGAGCCAAGGCTATTCTTTCATTTATTCATTTATCCAAATGATATGAACTGTGTACCTTCTCTGTGTTAGAAATAATGCTGAGTGCTATTAACACAAAGACAAAAAGATGGCCTCTTAGTAGTTATTGTTATAACTATAACAAATAGTTATAAAAAATATAATTACCAGTGAAACCTAATGAAACCTTACTTTTATCCTTATTTGAGGGTAAAATTCAGGGTACAAAATTCATCATGAAACCGTCTCTAACTCTATCTTCAATCTACTTAGCAGAAAACCCAGCCTTTTCAAAATCCTCCAAAATAGTTTAGGATCCCTTAGAAGGGCCACATGTTTTCTCTCAGCTATCACATGGCATCACTTTTACATACTAGGGTATGTGGAAAATTCTGGATCTAAATCTACTTCAGTATTGCTAAAATATAAAGTATGGAGTGAAGACTAGTAGGATATAAAGCTGAACAAACAAGAAATCAAATATTCATAGTGGATCTCTCTGGCCTCTGTAAGATTTCTTCAAAATTTGCTTTTATGAAATGGGACCTAGTCTTCATAGGAATATTCCACAGAACTTTGTTCAGAGGAACAATGAAAAGCAAACAGATCTCTTTGTTCCGCATACTTGGAAATCTTTTGGTTTGAACTGGCAGTTTTTTTCTTTTTTGTGAAATGCTGCCATTTGCCCATTTGCCTTTTTTGGATTCTCCATCTTTCTGTTTCTCATCTTTTTTGTCTGGTAACAGAGTCTGTCACCAGTTTTTCTCGCGTTCTTCATAGCCATGTAATTTCCTAGTCCTCTACCTTTAGGCTTGATCGCTGCTTTGGAACTTTCTCCTAAGAGGGTCCTTAGAGCTGCCTGATCTTTAACTTTTGCTTGCTTTGCTGGCAGAGGAAAGGAATCTGTTCTCTCCCCAAGAGGTGCCATCCTGCCCCCTGCAGTAGTGTTGGCTCTCTATTTTCAGGTTTTCCCAAGTCTATCTTTGTTTCAAACTGCAACTCATTATCTGCCTCCAGTTCCTTAGATTAGCCCCTTTCTCTTGTCTTCTTTTTATGTAGTTGATAATGCTCTTTTCAGTTCTCCAGAGATATCCTAGACCAGTGCTTTTTGTACTTTAAATTACATAGGAATCATCTGGGGGTCATGTTAAAACACAGATTTTAATTTAGTAGGTCTGGGGGCTGAGATTCTGAATTGCTAACAGTATCCTAGGTGAATCCACTGGTCCATGGATCACACTCTAAATAGCAGGGTTCTGAAGACTTACTTCTTGGGGTCTACCCTAGCTCTGGTCTAAGTAAGCTACCTGATTTGAAAATGAAATGGTGGTCACCACTGCATCTGCCTGCCCTAGTTATAGTTCCTTTCACTGCATTCCTGGATCCCTGATCTTCCAGCTACACCTCTTGGGGGACTCAACATGAGTTCAAGTGCAGTTAACCTCATGTCTGGTCACCAAATGTCAGGGAACTTCACATAAGTGCTTCTACCACTCACCTCCAAGGTTTCCAAAGCAGCTCTCTGTGTCTTCCTGTTTTTCTTTTATAGCTATTGCCATCTTTGGATATCTGTTTCACTCCTAGCTTGGCTACAGATTGGGACACAGACTTCTTAGCTCCTTAGTCTCACAGTCTCTTAAGGTCCACAGGCACTATTGGTTTTAGAATGTTCTTTCTGTTTTGGCAAAACAGTTTTGTTTTTGTTTTTGTTTTTTCTACTATGTTTGTAGAAAGAAATTATAAACATAAGGAAGTTACAGCTATTTAAACTCTTAAAATCCTGGTCCCTGTTTTGGAACTGTAGCTCTTTTCCTCTGAGATGGTAAAATGAATGCCTAAAATCCCTTCCCTCTGTTATCAAAGTCCTACTTTATTCTGGATACTTCCTACCAATCACCTCTCCCTGTTTGGTTTTGTGATCTCCCTCCTTGTTTGCTCTCCAATATCTGACCCACCTTCTCATGACACTGGTCCTTTTCTTGCTCCAAACTATCCAACTCACCATTTTGCTTCCAAGGAGGGAAAGAACTAGGAAAACCCTGTTGGTTTGACAGCAATCTTCTAGGTGTTTTAGAATGCTGACTTTGCCAGTCTTACTTGACTTTGTTCCCCTGGACTGCAGATCTGGCTCCTGACAAGTACTTTGGACCTCAGTTTTGTTAGCACTATGACTTTGTCAACTGCCTGGGCATGCCATTGAACTGATTATTTTCTGCCATTGACTTTGGAGTCCTTGTTTCTATCCTCATATTCTGGTTCTAGTTCACAGACCTGTTGCCAAACAACAAGTATTTAGCATAGAGTAGTTAGGGCCAACTCTCACATTTGTACATACTGACTATTAACAAACTATCTTTGTTACCTTTCAAGAATGTTAGAAAATCCAAATTTCATATTATAGAGTCAAAGTAAATTGAGAGGGAATATGCATTTCTTCAAAAGTTGACCCACTAATCCTCAACTGCACTGGCCCCTTTGCATATGCTGTTCTCTTTTAACACTCTCCCCCATCCCAGCTCTTTATATGGCTCATTCCTTCTTCTCGTTTATGTCTTAGCTTAAACATAAACTTTTAGGGACCCTGAAGTCCTATCTAAGAAGTTTACAACTTCTTGCTTCATCTTTTATTCTTCTTATCTTTTTCATTGCCTAATCACAAGTTGAACTTGTATATTTACTCATCTCGTTAATTTTTTTAAAATCTATTTGGTAGGCTATAAATTCTATGGGACACAGGAACTGAGCCAAAATTACCAGCATACTGATGTAAATAAATATATAAACCAGCATGTTATATTGTAGGCATTCAATAAATACTTGATAAATAGATACTTAAATGGATCTAACCTTGGTATAAGACAAATATGCCTGAATTAGCTCAACCAAAAGAGTGCTTTAAGAGCCTCTCAGTGATGATGGAGGTCCAAAATTCTGAGTTGAAACAGGTTGAATAGGAAGGCTGTAGAGTCAGGTGGAGTTCTATAATTCCAGAAATTCCAGACAGATTTCAAGACTAAGCAATCAAGTACATCTGGTCTCTTGACCTAGTTTTTACTGAAATCCCCCCTGAGACCATCAAACATGATCAATTACTGGATTAACAGACAAAGGATTAATGGTGCCTCCTTGTTCAAATGGTTTGAAAGCTGATATAAGACATTTATATTTTTAGTCTGTCCCTTGAAAGATTCTTCTTTTTTCTCTGCCCTTAAGTTATTCTTCTTTTTTCTCTGCCCTTAAGTTATTTGTTATAGCTCCTGTATATGACTGAAAAGGTTATCCCCTATTGATTTTTAGAGTTTTGGGTTTTTTTTTTCAGTACATTTAAAGAAACAGATTTGAAGTCTCTAGGTGAATCAAGAAGTGAATGGAGAGAAGTACAACATGGTATGATTAAGGAATGGAACTCTGCATAATTTTAGAAAAGTTAAGTATATGGTTAGAGTTCCCTGAAAATAGCACTGAAAAAAATTAAACCACTTTTCAGTCATGGTTGTGAAAAAGGAAAACAGGAACATAGTGAAGGCTTATAGGTAGCATTCTCAATCTCTGTTCTCAGAAGACAGCTCCATTAGGATTAGACTGTTCAACTTTATTAAACCCAGGAAAGGCAAATAAGCTCCATGTAAAAGAATGACACATATAAGAATGTGGGTAAATGTGACTATAAGAGGGGAGGAAGAAGAATGTCCTTTTTTCTATGATAGAAAAAAAAGTTCTTTTCCTGGACTGTGAAACCATTACAACTTCAAAAGAGATTCTTGAACTAAAGCCAAGTATATACATGCCATATGACTCAGCAATTCCATTTATAGAATATATCCAATAGAAAAGCATATGTATATCCACCAAAAAACATTAATTGAAATGTATATAGAAGCACTACTTATAGTAGTCTCAAACTGGAAACTACCCAAATATCTTAACAAAAAATTAGGATGGAAAAATAAACAAATACTATCCTGTGCTGGAGAATTAAGATCTAAAACTGTACACGACAATATAAGACTTCACAAATGTAATAATGAGCAAAAGAAAACAGACTCCAAGAGTATATATGATATGATTCAATGATATAAAATATGAATACAGGCAAATCTATGCTGTTAGAAATCAGGATAGCAGTCATGCTTGAAGAGAAAAGTAAGGACTGGAGAGGAGCACTGGGGTTTAGGGTTTCTAGAATGCTGCTAATATTCTGTTTCTTGGTCTGGTTATTGTTTAAATGGTGTATTCAATTTGTGAAAAGTATATGCACTTTTCTATATATTATATATAAGTTTGTAAAAGGTAGTTCTCTTTGCAGACTAAGGGTGCTCTATTTTCCCAACTACCAAATTATTACCCTCTTTTCCTTCTGCTTTCAACCATTTTGGTTGTTATCTTGAAAATTTAAAAGAGGAAAGAGGAACAAGAAACAGTGATTTAAATGGCCAAATGCAAATGAAAAGGGTGAGAATCAAAGAAAGTTTTTTTGTGTGTATGTTGTGTGTGTGTGTGTGTGTGTGTGTGTGTGTTTTGGTTTTTTTTTAAGGAAAGAAAGGAAGAAAGATAAAGAGAAGGAAAGAAAAGAGAAAAGAAATCCCATCACCTAGTGTCATCTCTTATCACTCCCTTCTGGTGCCTGAGTTACTAGACCTTTTTGCTTAGACAGCCTACCCTTTTCCCTTAGCTTTATCCAACACAGTACCACAGAGGAGCCAAGTTCTGGGAACTTTGTCAGGAAGCCATGGCTGAATGGATAAAAGAAAAAGAAAAGAAGGGTAGGAAAGGGTAAAAAGAAGAAAAGGAAGTCACCATCTTCAGTGAGGCTCATTACCTGCATACTGCTTTGCAAATTTTACCTATTTTCTCATCATTTAACTGTTCAATAGCCACTTTGGGGAATACACTCAATAAAAAGCATTAATTATAGTTTTCAACTCAAATACATTTAAACTAGATACAAGTTCTCCATTTATTCCTTAACATAAGCAATAACACTAAAGTTACTTATTCTTCCAATACCACTACCAGATTTTATCTTATCTCTCTTTCAAACAGTATTTATGTAAGTGAATTGCTTTCATTCTCAAAAATTTCAGTGGCCTACAGGAGATAAAACTAAAAATGACTCTCTGATAAGATTTCTGAGTGCCTGAAAAAACTGACTTGTGTGGGGTTGGTGAGTTAAGTCACAGATAAAAAACAGAGTTCAATAGTTTGAGCCCAGATATCACTGATGTATAGGATGAGATGTATAGGTTGATTTGTAATGGCTCTTATATTCCTGGGATGTCAGCCTATAACTTCTAAACGAAAAAGCCCAACTGGCTCTTTTGTCTGCAGAATACCAAACCTTCAGAAACATCTGGATGATCGATTTTCCACCTAGAAATGAAGCATTAACATAAATGCTATTACTATTTTTCAATTAGCTGATAAACTCTGAGAAGTCAAAAGAAACACTGGCGGTAGTCCTAGGTAGAAAAACTTCAACAATCACTGGGGGCCAATTCCTCATTATATAGATGAGGAGACAGAGGTGAAATAACTCATTCAAGTTTATGCAGTGAGTTGGTAACTAGAGCCCCGGCCAGTCCAGCTGGGCATCCATGGGCAATATGTGATGCACATTGTCATACGTTATTTTTAAGTCTCTAGTTTCAGCTCAGTTCAGGGCACAGAATAGAATAGAATAGAAAACTATTTTCAGTTTTACAATTCAAGGTATAATTATCATAGAACTGTGAGTATACATTGCAGAATAAATGGTCCCCAAAAGGTGCTTCTTTAAAAAAATGTGTTCTTACAAGGATATTTTCTTTGTCTTTCATCTTCTCTCCTATAATATTTTCCCTGCTATTTCCCAATTTCACTTAGTTTTTCATTACCTATTTTTCTTCCCTCAATCTTTTCATTTCTATGTTCAGCTGAAAGATGATTTTAAAATAATTACATTGGTGAAAATGTTTACCTATAGACCTTTCACTAATTTAAAGGGCCTATTTATAAGAATATTGAAGTAAGGGGGAGCCTGGGTGGCTCAGGCAGTTAGGCATCTGCCTTCAGCTCAGGTCATAATCCTGTGGTCCCGGGATTGAGCCCCACGATGGGCTCTCTGCTCAGTAGGGATCCTGTTTTTCCCTTTCCTTCTGCCTGCTGCTCCCCCTGCTGTGCTCTCTCTCTCTGCCAAATACATAAACAAGACCTTAAAAAATTAAAAAAAAGAATATTGAAATAGGAATAAAATTCTGTCTTATACAAAATTTTATCCAGTTCTATTTCCTTTTGAAAATTATTCAGAGCATCATCCTAAATTCTTAAAAATAAATTATTTTTCTCTTTAATCTTGAACAATTGTGGAAATTTAAAGACTATTTGGTAGTAAATAAATGTTTTGTTACATAAGTAAATTTTTTACCAAGTTTTTAAAATAAGAAAGCATTAATATTTTTCCTTTGGGAAAAAAGATGTTTAAAAGAGTTGTCTTAGATACTAGGATATCCTGACATGAGGATATCATCTTTTGCAGTTTACAAAGTATTTTAACACAAGTTAAACTTGCTTAATCTTTATGAAGTATGAGAATTAAATGAAGAAACCTTATTATTCCTGTTTCACAGATGAGAAAACTGAGACTAAAAAAAGTTTTGCATATTCATAGCAATTTGGTGGCAAGAAATGACTTAAAACTAGAATTTTCTTCCCTTAAATTCTGTTTTTTTTTTTAAGTGCTATGAAATGGTTGCTACCCTTCTCCCTTGCTGCCTCCCCTTCCTTACACTCAGGGCCCTCCTCATTCCACACCATACTTCTAAGGTAGACTCTTCAGAGAATAAACTCAGGAAGACATATTGAATTAAGAATTCTGGCTGTGCAAGCCTCCACCCTCCTACCCAAGTAAAAATTCTGGCAAAGCCATCTGTTTAGTCAAGCATGTGCCTGATGGCTGTGGGAGGATCGACAACTGTACCACCATGGATTCAGGCCCTAGAAAGTAAATATTGAAACATGTGTTTGTTTCTGTACATGTGCCTCAGGGCTCAGTGATGGGCACATTTTAAAAATCTAAATAATAATAGTGATGGTGTTTCTGCCAGCACTATTCCTATTGCAGTACCTGAGCTTCACTTGAAGGAGAGACATGGTCATTTTGCTGATTACACATTCCCTTTCCCATTCATGCAGTATCTCTAACCAAACCCCTGCTGTCCCCATACCTGCCTTGGTTCTTTCCTTCCTACTCTCCCAGCCATATTTTCTATTTTGAAGTGCCCACTGTATATTCTCCACGGATGTTTGACAATCTATTTCTTCTAAGAAGATGTCTAAGTTCCCTTTCCACTCCTCTATATGATGGGCTACCTCACTCCACATATCTAAGAAGCAAGAAACACAGTCATGAAGTATTTCTTGAGTAGAGTATGTATCAGGTGTCATGGGACTATACAAAACAAATAGAAAGCTGTACCAACTCTCAAATACCATCACAACTAATTTGGGAAGCAAAGGATGTGATCTTCTAAGAAAGGCAATCTTCAAATAGGCATCCAATATTATACGTGATGGTATATATAGGATGATCAAGGAAATTCGGAGTAAAGGAATCAGGTGGGGTTGCATGGGATAGCTTTTAGAAAGAAGAGAAACATTGTCAAATGATGATTTAGGTGGGTTAGACCAAATAAAGGCCATTAGCATTCCTTCCCCAAAACCCCAAACATACCATCCAAGTTTGTTTTTTTTTTAATTAGTTTTCCAGGAGGACAAAGATGGCAGAGGAGTAGGAGATCTAAGTTTCATCTGGTCCCAGGAATTCAGTTAGATAGTTGTCAAACCACTCTGAACACCTACAAACTCAATAGGAGATTGAAGAAAAGAATAGTGGCAATTCTATGAACAGAAAAGCAACCACTTTCTGGAAGTTCTCTTCTGATTTATTTAATGTATATTTTCCTGGGGTCACTGTTGCCCTTTTAACATTTTGTTCTCTCATTCATCTATTCTTCTCTGGGCAAAATGACAAAGCATAAAATCTCACCTTGGGGGGGAAAAAAAGAAGAAAGAAAGAAAAAGAAAAGAAAAAGAAAAAGATGTACTACCGACTTCTAGGAACCTAATCAATATGGACATTAGTAAGATGTCAGAAGTAGAGTTCAGAATCATAATTATAAAGATACTAGCTGAGCTTGAAAAAAGCATAGAAGATACTAGAGAATCCCTTTCTGGAGAAATAAAAGAACTAAAATCTAACCTAGTTGAAATTAAGAAAAAGCTATTAATGAGGTGCAATAAAAAATGGAGGCTCTTACTGCTAGGATAAATGATGTAGAAGAGAGAATTAGTGATATAGAAGACCAAATGATGGAGAATACATAAGCTGAGAAAAAGAGAGATAAACAACTACTGGATCATGAGGGGATAATTTGAGAGATAAGTGATACCATAAGATGAAACAATATTAGAAAAATTGGGATCCCTTAAAAAGCAGAAATAGAAAGAGGAGCAGAAGGTATATAGGAGCAAGTTATAGCAGAGAACTTCCCTAATTCGGGGAAGGAAACAGGCATCAAAATTCAGGAGGCACAGAGAACCCCCCTCAAAATCAATAAAAATAGGGCCACACTCCATCATCTAATGGTAAAACTTATAAGTCTCAGAGACAAAGAGAAAATCCTGAAAGCAGCTCAGGACAAGAGGTCTATAACCTACAATGGTAGAAATATTAGATTGGCAGCAGACCTACCCACAGAGACCTGGCAGGCCAGAAAGGATTGGCATGATACATTCAGAACACTAAATGAGAAAAATATGCAGCCAAGAATACTATATCCTGTCATTGAAAATAGAAGGGATAAAAAGGTCCCAAGAAAAACAAAAACTAAAAGAATTTGCAACCACCAAACCATCCCTACAGGAAATATTGAAAGGGGTCCTCTAAGCAAAGAGAGAGCTTAAAAGTAAGAGACCAGAAAGGAACAGAGACAATGTACAGTAACAGTCACCTCATATGCAATACAATGGCATTAAATTCATATCTTTCAATAGTTATCCTGTTTGTAAAAAGAATAAATGTCCCAACCAAAAGACACAGGGTACTAGAATGGATTAAAAAAAAAAAAACAAAAACAAAACAAGACCACTGATACAAACTGTTGAGACCTGATTTGTGACCCAGAATGCTCTTTAGCCTCCATGTATTTGAGTTCTTTCCAACTTTCCTTTTGTGATTGAGTTCTAGTTTCAGAGCACTGTGGTCTGAAAATATGCAGGGAATGATCCCAATCTTTTGGTACCAGTTGAGACCTCTTTCCACAGTTTGGCAATTGTGGCCATTGCTGCTATGAACATTGGGGTACAGATGGCCCTTCTTCTCACTACATCTGTATCGTTGGGGTAAATACTCAGTCGTGCAATTGCAGGGTCATAGAATATCTCTAATTTTAATTTTTTGAGGAATCTCCACACTGTTTTCCAAAGTGGCTGCACCAACTTGCATTCCCACTAATAGTGTAAGAGGGTTTGCCTTTCTCCACAACCTCTCTAACACTTGTTGTTTCTTGTCCTGTTAATTTTGGCCATTCTAACTGATGTAAGATGGTATCTCAATGTGGTTTTGATTTGAATCTCCCTGATGACTAGTGATGATGAACATTTTTTTGTGTCTGTTAGTCATTTGTATGTCTTCTTTGGAGAAGTGTCTGTTCATGTCTTCTGCCCATTTTTTGACGTGATTATCTGGTTTTTGGGTGTTGAGTTTGAGGAGTTCTTTATAGATCTTGGACATCAGCCCTTTGTCTGTAGTGTCATTTGCTAATATCTTCTCCCATTCTGTGGGATGCCTCTCTGTTTTGTTGACTGTTTCCTTTGCTGAGCAGAAGCTTTTGATCTTGATGAAGTCCCACAAGTTCATGTTCACTTTTGCTTCCTTTGCCTTTGGAGACATGTCTTGAAAGAAGTTGCTGTGAACGATGTCAAAGAGGTTACTGCCTATGTTGTCTTTCAGGATTTTGATAGATTCCTGCTTCATGTTGAGGTCTTTCATCCATTTCAAGTTTATCTTTGTGTATGGTGTAAGAGAATGGTAGAGTTTGATTCCATATGGTCCTCTCAATTGATGCAGAAAAAGCATTTGACAAAATACAGCATATCTTCCTGATTAAAACTCTTCAAAGTATAGGGATAGAAGATTTCAACTTCATGAAATCTATCTATGAAAAACCCACAGCGAATATCATTCTCAACAAGGAAAATCTTCCCTCTGAGATCAGGAACACGACAAGTATGCCCAGTCTCTCCACTGTTGTTCAATATGGTACTAAAAGTCCTAGAAACAGCAATCAGACAATCTTCTTATACATTAACAATGAAAATATAGAAAGGGAAATTAGAGAATCAATTCCATTTACTATAGCAACAAGAACCATAGGATACCTGGGAATAAACCTAACCAAAGAGGTTAGGGTCCTGTACTCTAGGAACACAGAACACTCATGAAAGAAATTGAAGAAGACACAAAAAGATGGAAAAGCATTCCATGCTCATGGATAAGAAGAATAAACATTGTTAAAATATTTGTCTATACTGCCCAGAGCAATCTGTACTTTCAATGCCATCCCAATCAAAATTCCACCGGTATTTTTCAAAGTGCTGGAACAAACAATCCTAAATTTTGCATGGAACCAGAAAAGACCCTGAATTGCTAAGGAAATGTTGAAAAAGAAAAACAAAGCTGGGGGCGTCATGTTGCCTGATTTCAAGCTTTATTACAAAGCTGTGATCACCAGGACAGCATGGTACTGGCACAAAAACAGACACATAGATCAATGGAATAGAGTAGAGAGTCCAGTTATGGACCCACAACTCTATGGTCAAATAATCTTCAACAAAGCAGGAAAAAATATCCACTGGAAAAAAAGGCAATCTTTGTTTTTATTTCATTTTACTTTATTTTTATTTTACTTTATTTATTTGAGAGAGGGAAAGAGCACATGCACAAATGGGGGGAGGGGCAAAGAGAGAGGGAAAAGCCGATTTCCCACTGAGTAGGGAGCCCAGTGTGAGGCTGGATCCTGGAACTCCAGGATCATGTCCTGAGCCAAAGGCAGCTATTTAACTGACTGAGCCACCCAGGTACCCCCTTAACTTTTTTTTAAAGATTTCCTTATTTGAGAGAGAGGGAGAAAGAGCATAGGGAGAGGGGTAGAGGGAGAGAATCTAAAGCTGACTTCCCACTGAGCACAGAGCCAATGTGGGGTTCGATATCATGACACATGAGATCATGACCTGAGACAAAATTGAGTCAGATGCTTAACTGACTGAGCCACCCAGGTGCCCCTATTTTTAACTTTTTGAGGAACATCCATACTATTTACCAGAGTGGCTGCTCCAGTTTTCATTCTCACCAACAGTGTAAGAGGGTTCCCCTTTCTCCACATCCTTGCCAACATCTGTTGTTTCTTGTGTTCTTAATTTTAGCCATTCTGACAGGTGTGATGTGGTATCTCATCATGGTTTTGATTTGCATTTCCCTAATGATGTGTGGTGTTAAGCATTTTTTCATGTGTCTGATAACCATCTATATGTCTTTGAGAAAATGTCTATTTATGTCTTCTGCACAGTTTTTAACTGGGTTATTTTGGGGGGGGTAATTGAGTTTGAAAAGTTCTTTGCAGGTTTTGGATACTAAAAGCCCTTTAACAGATATCTCATTGCAAATATCTTCTCCCATTCCATAGGCTGACTTTTAGTTTTGTTGATTATTTCCTTTGCTATGCAGAAGCTTTTTATCTTGATGAAGTCCCATAGTTCATTCTTGCTTTTGTTTCCCTTGCTTCTGGAGACACGTCTAATAAGAAGTTGCTATAGCCAGGCTCAAAAAGGTTGCTGCTTGTGTTCTCCCCTAGTATTTTGATGGCTTCCTGTCTCACATTTATGTCTTTCATCCCTTTTAAATTTATTTTTGTGTATGGTGTAAAGAATGGTCCAGTTTCATTCTTCTGCATGCTTTTGTCCAGTTTTCCCAACACCATTTGTTGAAGAGACTGTATTTTTCCACCAAGTATTCTTTCCTGCTCTGTCAAAAATTAGTTGACCACATAGTTGTCGGTTAATTTTTAGGTTTTCTATTCTGTTCAATTGATAAAGGTGCAGAAATTAAACAGCATGCTCATAAATACCTTGTAAATCAAAGGAGAAATCACAAAGTATATTATTGGTACTTTGAGATAAAATGAAAACAAAATATACTAAAACTTATGGGATGCAGCTAAAGTAGTACTTAAAGCAAAATTTATAGCTCTATGTGTGTAGGTTAAAAAAGATAGGGGTGACATCACCCAGATGGTAACATAGGAGGTTCTTGAATTTTCTTCCTCCCATGGATGCACCAAATAGACAGTTATATAAGGATCGATCCTAAGAAAAATTGAGAAACTAGATGAACAACTCCTACACATTAGGTGACTGAGAAAATACACACATCAAAATAGGTAGGAAATGCTGAGACATAATTTTGTCATAAATTGGTATAATACCTTATAACCATGAGGGAATGTCTAACTCTCAGTATCTCCCTGAGGAGTGAAGGGTTTGGACCACACATATCATTCCCTAACTTTTAAGTCACCCTCCCCAAGGGATGGGGCCCAAATCACCTATCTCTGGGACCCAATGACGTTTGCATTCATAAGTATAACAAGACAATAGCAAACAAAGAAGGAGTTATCAAAAAGGTGCATGAACTATCCTCTCAGGCTCAGCACAGAAGGAGCAGACAAAAACACCCATTTCCCAGTTTTCCCCTGGAAGAGATTTGACTGCATAATTTACTGCTGCTACCTGAGAGTCTAGCCTCTAATAAGCCCACATCGGATGCTGACTGGAATCTTCTCCAGAGCCTGAAAGAGCCAGTTGGCATTCCCTCACCTTCTCTCTCTGGCTCATCCCAACAGCAAAAACCAGCATCAGCTGGAAAGGAGCTAGTCCACACATCTAGCATCCCAACTTTTATGGCTGCCAAGTGAAGGACAGACCTCCCTCCCACAAATTACCTTGCTCTGATAACCAATAGGGTTTACATTTAGAGTCCCACAGGATAGATAATAGCAAATAAAGAAGAAGCTTTTAAAAAGGCATATGAGCTCTGCCTGTGGCTTAATACTCAGGCTCAGCATAGAGAGAACAGGCAAAAATGCCATCTCTGTTTCTCCTTAGAAAAGGTTTACTGCATACTTAACTAGCTGTTGCCTGAGAGTCTGGCTTCCAATCAGCTTTGCATAAGTGATGACTTGGATTGTCCTGGGAGCCCAAAAGAGCTGGTAATTATCCTACATTCTATCTCTGGCTCACTCCAACAATGGAACAAGTCTCCAGCTTCTCCCTGGAAGAAGTTTGTCCATATACTTAGCATTCCAACTTTTGCATGTGCCCACCGTCCTCCAAAGGGATGGGCCATCAAACCACCTAGCTCTTTCTGATAGCCAATGGAGTGTAGTATTCACAAGACTCATGGGACCAAATTAAACAAACAAACAAACAAACAAAAGTAGTTTTCAAATGGATGTACAGGCACTATGCCTTCACACACCCCCAGGCTCAGCACAGAGAGAACAGGCAAAAATGCCTATCTCCCAGTTTATCCCTGGAAGGCTTCTGACTTCATATTTTACCAGATGCTGTCTGAAATTCTGACTTCTAATCAGCCTGCATGTGGAAACTAATTGGAATCCTTCCAGAAGCCTAAGTAGACATGTTTCCCATTGCCTCCCCTGTCTCACTCCAACTAACTGCCACCGAAAGGACTGACTTCCAAATTACCTAGATGTAGGAGCTAACAGGGTTTAGTATTCATGAGTCCCCCATAATCACACAAAACAAAGAGGTGGTTCTACTTGGGCTCATAGACACTCCCAGCAACTATTCCCTCTGATTCAGTACAGAATAAATATCAAAAACAAAAACATGCTCCTGATTTCTCCCTGATAGGGGCTAGACTACATATCAAATATCCTGATTTTCCAAGCCTCTGCATGAATGAAGGTCAAGCTTCCAATTAGCCTGCATCATGTAGCTGGGTTGGGGGTGGAGGGGAGAAAGGAATAAGTAGTCTTCTGGGAATCATAACAGGCATGCATATGGGCATTTCCCATGCCATCAGACAACCAACAGGCCTCAGTGCAACCTCACCTACTGGGAACAAAAGAACAAAAATAGCAATGGACAAAGGCTTGACAGGCAATCAGGAATTTGGGCTGGGCTGATTGATGAGGTTCATCTCTTACATTAGAGCAATCTATCAAGGCTAAGAAAGGTGGCTTTTTTATTTAATGGGCAAAAACCAACACAGAGTTTCAAGTAAAATGAAGAAATAGAGGTAAATATCCAAATAAAAGAATAAGATAAATCTCTAAAAACCAACCTTAATGAAATGGAGATAAGTGATTTACATGATCAAGAGCTAAAAATATTGATGAAGATGTTTACTGAGTTCAGGAAAAGAAATGAGAATTTCAGCAAACAGAATATATTTAAAAGTACCAAACAGAAATCATAGAACAGAAGAATATAATAACTGAACTGAAAACTTAAGTAGAGGGGTTCAACAAAAGACCAGATCAAGTAGAAGAAAGAATTAGTGAATTTGAAGACAGGACAGCAGAGTTTATTCAATCAGAAGACCAAAAGAAAAAAGAATGAAGAAGAGTGAAGATAGCTTAAGGGACTTATAGGACATCAAGGAGACCAATATATACATTTTAGGTGTCCCAGAGGGCATAATACTATAGAGAGAAAATCCTAAAGACTCCACCAAAAAACTACTAGAACTGATAAATTAATTCAGTAAATGAATACAAAATTAAAACATACAGAAGTCAATTATCTTTCTATACGGTAATAATGAAGTAACAACAAGAGAAATTAAAAACACAATCCCATTTACAATTGCAGCAAAAATAATGAAATACCTAGGAATAAACTTAACCAAAAAAGTGAAAGACTTGTACTCCAAAAACTATAAAACACTGATGAAATTGAAAATTATACAAACAAATGGAAAGATATTCTGTGTTCATGGATTGGAAGAATAAATATTGTTAAATATCCATTCTACACAAAGTGATCTCCAGATTTAATACAATCTTACCAAAATAGCAATGATGTTTTTCACAGTACTAGTACAAATAATGCTAAAATTTGTATGGAACCATAGAAGACCCCCAAATAGGTAAAGCAATCTTGAAAAAGAACAGCAAAACTAGAGCTATTACAATCCACAATTTTAAGATATACTACAAAGAGGTAGTAATCAAAATAGTATAGTACTGGCACAAAAACAGACACAAAGATCAATGGAACAGAATAAAGAGAGTCCAGAAATAAACCCATGATTATATGGTCATGTAATCTATGACAAAGGAGGCAAGATCCCACAATGGGAAAAAGATTAGTCTCTTCAACAAGTGGTGTTGGGAAAACTGGACGCTACATGCAAAAGAATGAAACCACTTTCTTTCACAATACACAAAAATAAACTCAAAATGGATTAAAGACTTAAATGTGAGAGCTGAAACCAGAAAATCCCTAGAAGAAAACAAAGACAGTAATTTCTTTGACATAATCTATAGAAACATTTTTTTTTCTGACAAGGAAAACAAAATCAAATTAAACTCTTAGTAGACTATCCCCAAATAAAAATCTTTTGCATAGTAAAGAAAGCCATCAAAAAGATGTAAAGGCAACCTACTGAATGGGACAAGATATTTGCAAATGATATATCCAATAAAGGGTTAATATCCAAAATATGTAAAGAATGTATACAATTCAACACCAAAAAAAACAACCAAATAATCCAATTAAAAAATGAGCAGAAGACCTGAATCATATTTTTCCAAAAAAGACATACAGATGGCCAACAGACAAATGAAAAGGATGTTCAACATCACTAATCATCAGGGAAATGCAAATAAAAGCCACAATGAGGTATCACTTTACACTTAACCAGAATGGCTCAAATTAAAACACACGCACACACACACACACACACACACACACACACGAAACTAGTGTTGGCAAGGATGCAGAGAAGAGTGAACCCTTATGTGCTGGGTTGGTGGGAATGCAAACTGGTGAAGCCATTCTAGGAAACAGTATGGAGTTTCCTAAAAAACTAAAAATAGAATTACCATACAATCCAGTAATTCCAATACTGGGTATTTACTCAAAGAAAATGAAAACACTAATTCAAAAAGATACATACACCCCTATGTTTATGGCAGTGTTATTAACAAAAACCAAGTTATAGAAGCAAAACAAGAGTCCATCAATAGGTGAGTAGATAAAAAAAAGATATGGTATATATACACAATGGAATATTACACAGCTATAAAAAATAAAATATTATCATTTGCAACAACATGAATGGACCTAGAGGGTATAACGCTAAGTGAAATAAGTCAGTCACAGAAAGAAAAATACCAAATGATTTCATTAATATGTGAAACTCAAGAAACAAAACAAAAAAGTAAAAAGACACAAGCAAAAAACCAGACTCTTAAATACAGATAACAAATTGGTTGTTGCTAGAAGGGAGGTGGTGGAGGGGTGGGGAGAGTAAAATAGGTGAGGGGAATTAAGAGTATATTTATTGGGATAAGCACTGAAGAATGCATAGAATTGTTAAATCGTTATATTGTATTCCTGAAACTAATATAACATTGTATGTTAATTATACTTGAATCTGAATCTAAAAAAAATAAAAATAAAAAGACCAAATAAACAAATAAACTGATGGATGTGTTAATTAACTTGATTATAGGAATTTTTCACAATGTATACATATATCCGACCATCATGTTGTGTACATTAAATATAATACAATTCTACTTCCCAATTATACATCAATACACCTGGGGGGGGAAGTTTTAAAAATCACAAGTCAGTAGTCTAATCTTCTACCTGATGAAATGAGAAAAAGTCTACTTAAATCAAACAGAAAGAAGAATATAATAAATATAATAGAAGAAATAAATGAAATAGAAAATAGAAAAATATCAAGAAAATAAAAATTGATTCCTAAAAAAATTCACCAATTAATATATCTGTTAGACTGACCAAGAAAAGAAAAAGAGAGAATATCCAAATTACTAAAGTCAAGAATAAAAGAGGGCATTATTAATGACCTCACAGAAATAAAAAGGTTACACAGAAATACTATGAACAACTGTATGCCAGGAAAATACATAATGTAGATGAAAATGGAAAAATTCCTAGAAGGACACAAACTACCAAAATGACTTGAGAAGAAATATAAGATCTGACTACACCTACAACAAGAGTTGAATTATTTATTGACACACTTTCTCCCCAAAAAGCCCAGCTTTTCAATATTTCACAAATTCTTCCAAAAAGGAAAAGTGGAGAAACAATTCCTAACTGATTCTATGAGGCTATTAGTATCCTAATACAAAAATGAAACAAACAAATTCCAAGGGTGGGGGGGGGCACTACAGACTAATATCACTTCTCAGTACAGACACAAAATTCCACAGCAGAACACCAGAAAATAGAATTATACAACCCAACCAACTGGGATTCATGCCAGGAATGCATTGGTAGTATGACATACAAAAATAAATGAATGTGATACATCATATTAATAAACTAAAGGACAAGACGACATGAGGTAGTAGAGCGTAATGGTAGTCACATGAGCTGGGACCAACTATCCAGTTTTCTCTAGTAACCCTAGCCATTTGCTATGTGACCCAGGGCAAGTCAAAAACATAATTATGCCTTTTCTCTTGATTATTTTGAGGATTAATTTAATAGAATGTAAATGACTTAGAAGAGTGCTTAGGAGCTAGGAGCTAACAGGGTTTAGTATTCATGAGTCTCCTGCTCACGACTAGTACATAGTGCTAGTAAGTTCTGGTCAAATATTTTCTGTTGTAATTATATGGCTACTTTAAATTTTTTTTTTAACTAAACTTGCTAAGGATCATAAAATTTTTTACTTATTTAACTCCAAATTGTATTTGTGGCTGTGCCACAAGTCTCAATTGACATGTTCAATTTACTATCTTTAAATGCTATAGAAATATTTCTTAAGGAACTAGAAAAAGATGAGCAAAGCTCAGAGGTAGTAGAAGTAAGGAAATAACAAAGATTAGAGCAGAAATAAATGAAATAGGCACACCTAGGTTGCACAGTCAGCTAAGCTTTGAATACTGGTTTTGGTTGGTTTTGTAATCTCAGAGGGAGTCTGCTTGGGATTCTCTCTCTGTCCTTCTGCCCCTCCTGCTTGTGCTCCCTCACTCTCTAAAATAAATAATTAGATCTTGAAAAAGAAATAAACAAAATAAAGACTAAAAAGACAAAGAAAAGATCAATGAAGCCAAGAGCTGATTCTTTGGAAAAAAACAAAAAAAACAAAATTGACAAAGCTTTAGCTGGGCTCATCAAAAGGAAAAAAGGGAAAGGACCTAAATAAATAAAGTCAGAAATGTTACAACAGATAACAAAGGATCATAAGAAACTATATAAATAATTTTATGCCAATAATTTGGACAACTTAGAAGAAGTTGATAAATTCCTAGAAACATACAGCCTACCAAGACTTTCATCTTTCTCATGATGAAAGAGAAAATATGAACAGACTGATTACTAGTAAAGAGATCAAATCAGTGATAATAATAATAAAAATTAACAAACAAAATTCTAGGACCAGATGACTTCACTGGTGAATTATACTGAACATTCAAAGAAGAATTAATACCAATCCTTCTCAAACTCTTCCCAAAAAGAAGAGGAGGGAAAGTTTCCAAACTCATTTTACAACACCAGCATTAACCCTGATTGATACAAAAAACAGACAAGGATTTCACAAGAAAAGAAAATTACAGGCCAATAGCCCTGAAGAACATAGATCTAAAAATCCTCAACAGAATAGTAGCAAATCAAATTCAACAATATATTAAAAAGATCACACACCATTATAAAGTGGGACTTATTCCAGTGATGCAAGGATGATTCAACATCCACAAAATCAGTTAATGTGATATATCATATTAACAAAATGAAAGAAAAAAATCATATGATCATCTTAATAGATATACAAAAGCATTTAACAAAACTCAACATACATTCATGATAAAAACTCTTAATAGAGTGGGTGTAGAGGGAGTATACCTCAACATAATAAAGGCTAGTATATAACAAGCCCACAGCTAACATTATACTTAGTGGTGAAAAGCTGAAAGCCTTTACTCTAAGATCAGGAATAAGATAAGGATGCCACACTTGCCAATTTTATTCAAAATAATATTTGAAATCTACCCAGAGCAATTAGGCAAGATAAATAATACATACATACATGCATACATACTATTCAGAAAGGAAAAGTAAAATCATTACTATTTGCAATAACATGATATTATATATAGAAAACTATAAAGGTGGAATCAGAAGAAAACTGTTAGAATTAATAAAGGAATTCAGTAAAGTTGTAGGATACAAATTCATACATAAAAATCTGTTGTATTTATATATCCTAATAAAGGACTATCAGAAAGAGAAACTAAGAAAACAATCTCACTTACAATTACATCAAAAAGAGTAAAAAACACCTAGGAATAAATTTAACCAAAGAGATGAAAGACCTGTATATTCAAAACTACAGTACATTAGTGAAAGAAGTTGAAGAAGACACAAATAAATGGAAAACTATTCTACACTCATGAATTAAAAGAAGTACTAATTTTAAAATGTCTATATTACCAAAAGCAATATACAGATTCAGTGCAATCTCCATAAAAATTCTAATGGTAGGGGCACCTGGGTGACCCACTTAGCTTAGCAACCAACTCTTGGTTTCAGCTCAGGTCATGATCTCAGGGTTGTGAGATGGAGCCCTGCCCTGAGCTCCACACCCAGTGTGGAGTCTTCTCAAAATTCTTTCTTCCCCCTTCCCCCTCCCCTTCGCTCCTCCCCCTGCTTGCACTCTCTCTCTCTCTCAAATAAATAAATAAAATCTCTTAAAAAATAAAAGATTTCTAATTTTAAAAAATTCTAATGATATTTTCCAAAAAACTAGAACAAATGATTCTATAATTTGTATGGACCATAAGAGATTCCAATTGCCAAAGTAATCCTGAGAAAAAAGAACAAAGTTGGAGGCATCATGCTTTCTGATTTCAAACTATATTTTAAAGCTACAGTACTTAAGCAGTGTGGTATTGGCATAAAAACAGACATATAAATCAATGGAACAGAATAGAGAGCCCAGAAATAAAACCACACATATATGGCCAATTAATCTTCAACAAAAAAGACAAGAACATATAATGGAGAAACGTTAATAAATGTTGCTGAGAAAATTAGCTATATGCAAAAGAATGAAGCTGGGCAACTATCTTACACCATACACAAAAATTAACTCAAAATGGATTAAAGACTTGAACAAAAGACCTTGTCGCGCCTGGCGCAACAAATTGACCAGGAACATGAGGGTAAGAGGATGAAGAAAAGAACTCGAGAAGCAGAGAGATGGGGGCAGGAGGAGCACTGAGGAGGATGTCCAACAGTGCTAAGTTTATTCAAAGCATTAAGGCCATATATATAGTGATATTACAATAGGAGAAACAATACATCTGTGTCTAAACAACCATGAGTTCCCATAATAAGTTTCACAAGTAACTATAAGCAGACCTCGTGACGCCAAATGGCTGATGCCAGTACAATTGTTCTGTGATTGATACAGCAAATCTGAAAGTAATTTATGGGCTGTACTAGGGCAGCAAGGACCAGCTACGAACTTATGACCCCAACCGAATTGTTCTCATTTGTTTAGCAAGCGTGTGGAAAGTCACGTAGGTGAGCGCACAACACATAGCACAGACCCTTTCTCAGTGCTAGTCAACTTTTCCTGTCCTAAACCTTTTGTTAGGTTATTCGGACTTTAAAGGAGACACAAGTCAGGACCTGGTTTGGTCCTTGTCTCAAGCCTTATTGCGGCCTCCCACAAGACCTGAAAGCATAAAACTCCCAGAAGAAAACAGAGGCAGTAAGCACTTTGACAAGCATCTTAGCAATGATTTTTTAAATCTGACATCAAAAGTAAAAGCAACAAAAGCAAAAGAAACAAGTGGGGCTACCTCAAACTAAAAAGCATCTCCACAGCAAAGGAAACAATTAACAGAATAAAAAGAATAGGAGAAAATATTTGGAAATGATATACATAATAAGAGGCTAATATCCAAAATATATAAAGGATTCCTACAACTCAATAGCAAAACAGCAACAACAAAATCCAATTAAAAATGGAAAGAATGTCTGAATAGACATTTTTCCAAAGAAGACATACAGATGGCCAACAGGTACATAAAAAGATGCTCTACATCATAAATCATCAGAGAAATGCAAATCAAAACCACAACGAGATACCATCTCATACCTGTTAGAATGGCTATTATCAAAAAGACTAGAAAAAACAAGTATTAGTGAGGATGTGGAAAAAAGAGAACACTTGTGTGCTGTTGGAGAGAATGCAGAGTGGTACAGCCATTATGGAAAACAGAATGGAAGTTCCTCAAAAGTTCAAAAACAGAACTATCATATGTTCCAGAAATTCCACTTCTGGGTATTTATTCAAAGAAAACAAAACCACTAATTTGAAAATATATATGGGTCCCCATGTTTGTTGCAGCATTACAATAGCCAAGATTTGGAAACAACTTATGTCCATCAATGGATGAAAGGATAAAGAAATTGTGGCTATACACTTACACACACACACAAAGGAATATTATTCAGCCATCAGAAAGAATGAACTCTTGTTATTTGTGACAAAATGGAAGGTCCTTAATGGCATTATACTAAGAGAATACATCACAGAGAGAAAGACATACACCAAAAGACCTTTCTTATAAGTGGGATCCGGATAAAGGTGTGTCTTTCCAAGCTCATAGATACAGAGAACTGATTGGTGGTTGCCAGAGGCAGAGGGTAGAGGTAGGAGAAATGGGTGAATTGTTTTGTTTTTTTAGTTTAAATTATTTTTTTAAAAAGGAATGTTATCGAGAATTAACAAATGCTTTCAGAAATTAAAATAAACTTATCAATATGAAAAAATTACTCTAATCAAAACCTTGATATCCCCCTGCTTAAACCTACTCTTCCTCAAATATTTTCCTTCTTAGAAAATGACACCATAGAGTTTCTGAGGCCAAAAGAATTTTAAGTTCTCTTTGGTTTCTTTTTATTCTCCCTCATATTCAATATTCAATGCACAAACTTTTCAAAAATCATCCCAATCCATCCACTTTCTGCCTCCTCAGCAGTAGCATGCTAGTCCAAGCTGTTCTCATCTTTGTTATTACCGTACTAGCCTCCTGACTGGCTTCTCTGCTTTCACTCCAGCTCCCATACATGCTAGACTCCACATGACAGCCAGAATCACACTTCTAAGCTGTAAACCAGATCATGACTGTTTTTACCATGCCTTACCTCCATAATCTGGTCCCTGGATACTTTCCTGACTTCTAATATTAACTTTTCCTACTTTCAAAGCCAAAGCTGTGTTGATCTTTTAACATGATCTTTGTGTTGATCTTTTAACATGACATCATATTCTTGTTCTAGGGTCTTCACATTTGCTGTTTCCTCTGCAGGAACACCTTTCCCTCATGGCTCCCTCTCTCAATTCACTCAGATCTGTACTCAAATGTTACTACCTCAGAGAGGATTTCTCTGGCCAGTCTATCTAAAATAGGACCCTTCTTCTCAATCTTTTTACCCTGTTTATATTTCTTCATAACATTTACTGCTACTTGACTTCACACATTTATCACTTGTTTATTGTCTGTTTCTTCCCATTCAAGTTTAAGCTCCATGATTTTGTTGTTTTGTTCATTGCTGCATTCTTGGTGCTGAGAGAATTAACCAGCACGTGGTAAGTTATCAACAAATGCTTGGCAAATGAAGGAAGAAACAGCCAACCAGGAGATCAAAAAGAAAGTAGCAAAGACAATATTATTTATTTTTATTTATTTATTTATTTATTTTTTAAAGATTTTATTTATTTATTTGACAGAGAGAAATCACAAGTAGGCAGAGAGGCAGGCAGAGAGAGAGGAGGAAGCAGGCTCCCTGCTGAGCAGAAAGCCCGATGTGGGGCTTGAACCCAGGACCTGGGATCATGACCTGAGCCGAAGGCAGCGGCTTAACCCACTGAGCCACCCAGGTGCCCCAAAGACAATATTATTTAGAGAAGCCATATGTTTCTCAGAGAATTGGAGAAAGCAGCCAGTCTCCAGGACAGCTTTGGCTCCCGCCAGATTTCCAGACTCAATTATAGTCCAAGTATATCCTCAGGATAGCCACCCCTCTTCCTCATTTGTCTCTGTTCCTTACAATCAAAAGAACTTAACCTGAAATTGTTGCTAGGATTGGGGTGTCAAATATTAGGCATGAAGAAGTGTTACTTTGGATTACTGGCTCTGGATTACTACCAGGGTGAGGAACAGGGGCATCTCCCCACCTTAGTATGAGAAAGTAGAAGTATGAAATTTGGGGAGGTAAGGCTGGAAAGATAAGCCATGGGCTGGGATATCTTGGGTCCCTGAAAGACAAATTTTTCAGGAACTTTGTGGTCACTGCCTTAGAGCATTTCTGGGGGAACGAAAGTAAAGAATAGTAGTTTATTACTTTTCACTTTCTTAAGTAAAGTACAGCAGGAAAGGAGTAATCTTTGTTTCCAGGTTGCCCAGATAGTTTCATATGGAGAAAAACAGGAGCAGTGTGTAATCTTTTTGCCTCTGTCCTATGTCTTACAAATCAACATGGTAGGGATCATCCACACCAATGCAAAGAAGAGAAAAATTATTTTGCCCCATATGAGAGTATCAGGCAGAACAGGTCTGCACTGCAGGATGTTCCCTTACGGGTAACTCCTGCAATAGTGTGAGAATTCAGACAGTATGACTGGTGTCCAAAAGACAAACTCCTCTCCAGATAATCGAGAGTATAAGCTGATACTTATGGGGACTCCCTGATCCTTGTCACGTATTCTGTCACCTGTATAAAGATGGCCTTAGAGGGCAAGCTTGTGAGGAGGGAGCAGGCATTGCTGTAGATTGACAGCCTGGAGTGCAAGTAGGCAATGGATGAACTGTATATATACCCACAGGGTTTTTCCTAGAGGTACTGCTCTCTTCAGGCACCCTAATGTTGTAAATTTAACCTGGTTATAAAGCATAACCTTTGCCCTGTTGCTTTAACAATTGTTGCTGAGCAAACCAGGCAGGCTTCAGATCCCAGGATTGCTTAATTTGTTAGTAAATGTTTCCCAGTTGCCTCTCTTTGTTATCTCAATTCATAAGAAGAAATGAACATTTACAAGCTATAGTATAAACTTCAGTAAATTCAAATAGACACCTGCGTTCTCTTCTGCCACATTTAACAACTGTGAATATTCAGCTATTTAAATATTAAAATGATCATTTTTTAAATAGTCATTTTAAAAATTACAATGAAACTCATCTTAGTCTTTGTTTCAGAAACTTTTTTCTTATTCAAAATTTGAAACTCTGGATCTATTCATTAGGATTAGGTATGCCAGTTGGTAACAGCGACTTAAACAAGGTAGGACTTTATTTCTCTATCTGGTAAAAGTAAGGTGACCCAGGCTACTATGAGAATTGACAATCCTCAGGTATTAATTTTCTTTCCAGCTCACTGTTTTGACATTCTTCTGACAAAGTCTTTGTCTTCAAGGTCCAAGAGACTAGCTAGAGTTCAGTCGTCACCTTATTTTTTTCAGATGGAATGATGGAAAAAGGGATGAAGATAAATGGGAGAAAACACTGACCAGATGCCTTTTAAGATGGTTTCCTAGAAGATGCTGCACAATATTTCTTTTTATTTCACATTAGCTAGGATTTAATCACTTGGCCATCTCAGCTACAAGGAGACCTGGAAATATCTATACTCTGACCGGCTATATACATTGATAAATATTGGGAGTTATATTATTAACAAGAGAAAAGAATAAATATTGAGGTTAATAACCCACAGTTTATGCCACTCTTCAGGCTAGAGCTCTGGAAATTCTGTTTTCAGAGCACATTAGCCACAGTTGTTGCTAAGGATGAGAAGATTAATCCATGTAATTATGAAGATATGCCTAGCTAGAGGTAGAATATAAGTGGAGGTGAACAAATAGGTTAGAAAGCAGGGATAGAATGTTTTGAGTTTAAAATATAAAAAGGAAATTACTAATAAAAAGTACAAATGGGGGTTGAAAAGGAGGGCTATGCTCTTAATGAATATTTCAACTGCTCTTCATGCTATAGAAGGGGGAGGGTAGCAGGGTTGAGAGAGGATCATGTTAAAATGATGAGTAAAAGCAGGGGTTGACAAATTGTCCACGGACCAATTCCAGCTCACCGTTTTTGTAAATAAAGTTATTAGAACATAGCTACACTTGTCACTTACATCTTTTTTATTATTTTTGTATTTTTTTATTTAAGTATAATTAGCACACAGTGTTATATTAGTTTCAGGTATACAGTATAATGATTCAACAATTCTATACATTATTAAGTTCATCACTTAATCACTTAATCATCCTTACCTATTTTACCCATCCCTCCATCAACCTCCCTCTGGCAACCACCAGTTTGTTATCTGTATTTAAGAGTCTGGTTTTCTGTCTCTTTTTTCCGTTGTTCATTTATTTTGTTTCTTAAATTCCACATGAGTGAAATCATATAGTATTCATCTTTTTCTGACATATTTCACTTAGTATTATATCCTCTAGATCCATCCATATTGTTGTAAACGGTAAGATTTCACTTTTTTACAGCTTAATATTCCTGTGTGTGTGTGTGTGTGTGTGTGTGTGTGTGTGTGTGTATTACATCTTTATCCATTCATCTATAGGTAGACACTTGGGTTGCTTCTATAGGTTGGTTATTGTAAATAATGCTTCAATAAACATAGGTGTGCATATATCTTTCTGAATTAATGTTTTTATTTTCTTTGCATAAATAAGCAGTAGAGGAATTACTAGATAATATGGTAATTCTATTTTTAATTTTTTGAGGAAACCCCATACTGTTATCCATAGTGACTGTACCAATTTATGTTCTATCAATGGTGCATGCAGGTTCCTTTTTCTCCACATCCTTGCCAACACTTGGTATTTCTTGTCTTTTTTATTCTAGCCATTCTGACAAGTGTAAGGTGATATCTCATTGTGGTTTTGACTTGCATTTCCCTGATGAGTAATGAGCATTTGAGTAATGAGTAGTTGAGCACCTTTTATGTGTCTGTTGCTCATTTGTATGTCTATTACAAAATTTTGGATATATATCTTTTTGGATATTTTGGATATATATCTTATCAGATGTCATTTGCAAATATCTTCTGCCATTTAGTAGGTTGCCTTTTTGTTTTCTTGATGGTTTCCTTGACTATACAAAAGCTTTTTTATTTTGGTGTCTAGGCCAAATAGTTTATTCTTGTTTTTGTTTCCCTTGCCTGAGAATATAAATCTAGAAAAAGGTTCTATGGTTGATGTCAAAGAAATTATTACCTATGTTTTCTTCCAGGAGTGTTAAGGTTTCAGGTCTCACACTGAGGTCTTTTAAGTCATTGTAAGGGGATTGTTTTTAAATTTCTCTTTCTGCTACTTCATTATTAGTGTATAGAAAGGTAACTGATTTCTGTATATTAATTTTATATCTACCAATTCTGGTAGCTTTTTTGGTAGTCTTTGGGGTTTTCTATGTACACTATCATGTCATCCATAACTACAGAAAATTTTATTTCTTTCTTACCAATTTAGATGCCTTTTACTTCTTTTTCTTTTTATTTCTTTTTCTTGTATGGTTGCTACAGTTAGTAATTCCAGTACTATGTTGAATAAAAGTGGTGAGAAAGTACATCTTTGTCTCATTCCTGATCTTAGGGGAAAAGCTCTCAATTTTTCACAATTGAGTATGATGTTGGCTGTGTGTTTTTCATATATAGCCTTCATTATGTTAAGGTGAGTTTTCTCTAAGCCCACTTTGTTGAGAGTTTTTATCATGAATTAATGGACCAATATAATGGTCAAATGTTTTTTCTGTATTTATTGAGATGATCATATGTGTTCATCAGAGATATTGGCCTGTAGTTTCTTAGTTTGGAGAGATTGGGGGTTGTTTCTGATAGTGTCTTTATTTGGTTTTGGTATCAGGGTAATGCTGGCCTCAAAGACTGAATTTGGAAGCTTTTCTCCCTCTTTTATTTTCTGGAATAGTTTGAGAAAAATAGGTTTTAACTCTAAAAATGTTTGGTAGAATTCACCTGTGAGGCCATCTGGTCCTGGACTTTTGTTTGTTGGGAGGTTTGGTTTTTTTGGTTTTTATTTTTTATTGTTACTGATTGAATTTCATTACTAGTAATCAGTCTTTTCAAATTTTCTATTTCTTTCTGATTGAATTTTGGAAGATTTTATGTTCCTAGAAGTTTATCTATTTCTTCTAGGTTGTTCAGTCTGTTGGTATATAATTTTTCATAATATTCTCTTATATTGCCTCATATTTCTGTCATGCTGGTTGTTATTTCTCCTTGCCTATGGCTGCTATATAAAGGCTGAGTTGGGTAGCTGCAGCAGAGACCATGTGGTCTGCAAAGCTGAAATGAAAGTATTTGCTATCAGGACTCTTACAGAAAAAGTTTGTTGACCACTGGTTGAAATACCTGAATGAGACAGCTCAATCTCTGACCTTAATACTTGGTGTGTTTTTAAAGCAGTTTCAGTGGATTATAAATAAGATCTGAGCTATGATCATAAGGAGGCAATAGTTGTATATTATTGAAGAATGAGCAATATTTCTTTTCTTAAATAATATGTTGTCATTTGCTCTGGAGAAGTTCCTATTTTGTATTGTAGCTTGTGTTCTCTCTGGACTGCACATTCTCTCATTTCCATTAGATTCTTTGAATGACTATTGGAACAACTGAATATGGACCAAGGCTCTTATATAATAATATCTATATATATTATATAGATATATAATAATAATATCCCCAAGGAGTCATCACACATATTGTTGCTGCTGTTGCTTTAATATAAAATGGAGATATTTAATTTTCTTAAGTTAATAAATTTACCTAATAAGCAAAATATTAAATAAATAAATTTACCCAAATAAGCAAAAAATCAATGTGCAAAACAAAATTAAAGAAAAGGAAATTATCTTTCAAATTACAGATTAAATGTCACCTCCTCCATGAGGGTTTCATGATCTACTAGATGGAACTAATCTTAGTCTCCTCCATCTTCACTAGTATGCAGCTTGTACTTCTATTGAATCTGTCACATTATGCTTTGTTTTGATATTGTCAATCTATCTCCTTCTCTAGATGTGAATCCCTTAGTAGTTTAACTTTCATCTTGTTAGCTTGAATGCCCAATGCCTGGTACAATGCCTGGCACCTAATAAGTGCTCAATAAATGTTGGTTGAGTTAAAATGTGAAAAGAGCCAATGATTAGCCTCTACCACATCTCTTCTCTTTCTTCCATATTGTAGAAGTTGTCAGATTTGCCTCCAGCCCATATTGTTTGGTCCATTATATTCTTTTTCCCTTCTCATTTTATTGGCTCATTAATGGATCTACATAAACTATATATTGTGCAAAAATGTGGTTTTCACACAGAAATTTTGAAAATATGGCTTTTCTTCTATCCCTAGAACTTTTCACTCTTTGATACTTTTCTTCTCTGGACAATATCTTACCTCACCTCTTTCCATGTCCTGAAATTATATTTACCTTTGTGCACTCTGCCAAGCAGTGAAAACAGAAGAAAGAGAAGGGGCTTTATTTTCCTATATTCCCCACCTCCATTCCTCTTGCTCTATCAATCCAAAATACTTGGACCTGTCTTGGCAAAAACTGACTGTGGTAAGAAGTACAGCATCTTCCCTGCCCTGAATTTTAAGCTTCATAATAGAGAAAGCTTCTCTTCTTACCTCCACTTCATCAAAACACTGCTTTTGTTACAAAGACATATTATTCCTAAGTTTTAAAAACAAACTTATGAAAAACTAATCATGATGAAAATGGGAATCTACAAGAATAGCTACTGCCATGATGCCTTCTGCAGGCCATGGAATGGCTCTGTCTTTATTAGCAAAGAGCCCATGACAAAGGCCAAAGAATGGGTTCCTTTCTGGCTCCAGTCTACTGTCTGTGGGCCCTTTTGCCTTTTACTGGTGCTGCTGCCAGGGCTGTCTCTTAGAGTTACAGCTTCCTAGGCACCCACCAGATGCAGCTGCCAGGCTGAAAGGAAAGAAGAATTGATTTCTGTTTCCAACTTGAGAATGTCCTCACTGCTCTGACCTTGAACAGACTATTTCACTTTCTTGCCAGTCCTCGGTACATAGCCAAAATTTTGCCCTCAGCACTGTTTTGATGCATTTCCCCAGGATTTTTTTTTCTTTGCTTCTTCTTTGTGGCCTCTCATCTTGGCTGGCCCTGTGCCCTGACCCTCTCCAAACCCAGCAGGTCCTCCTCGCCAACCAGGATAATAATGGGCACTAAGAGAGCTGCAGTACTGGCTCTTGGCAGGCTGACAGGCACCAGGGAGGACCAGTGGCTGGGAGAGAACCAGGGTTACCTGGTCCATCTCTCCTAATCTGAGAATCTCCTTGACTTTTGTAAACAAAGAGAAACTGGTCCTAATATCAAGGTGTTGTGACCTTTGACAGGACCTATTTTTGCCTCCTTTCTTCATTTATGTATAAGATTAAAATAAGACCAGGAAAGCACAAATATTCACATAGATACAATCAATGTCAGAGTAGTAGCAAGATCTCCTTGGAAAAAAGCAGGGATTGTTTGGGGCTACAACTATTAAAGATTTGAGGACGTAGTGCAGAAGCACTCAAATCCTATCAGACTTTCCTGCAGTAAGGTCCAAACTGGATTAGGTAACTTTGTAGTCAAGTAATTATGCTTTTCTTTCCAGTGAGGGTATCTTATTTTCAGAAGTCAGGCTTATCTAGGAAATACTGATTCTTTCATAGTACTTCTATTCTAGAACCTTTTATGCATACCCACAGTCCATTCCTCTGCCCCCAGACCACATTCCATCAAAAGGTGGCAGGGTGATTCTCTGAAGCAAACTTTAGCCTTACTGCTAGGAAACAAAATGGAGATTCTTAGTTTCCTCTCCAAGCTGGAAGTCAGAAATAAAGAGACACACGATCTGGTACCAGTTCTATCTCAGCTACTTGGGCAAGATGCTTTACCTCTCTCAGTCTCAGTTTCTTTTCCCTACAAAGTAAAAAGACTAAATCTTTCTCTAAGTTGCCTTTTAGACTCTGCTGCAATAATTCATTCTTAACTGCATCAAGTGTATCACAGCTCTGAGGGCAAGAGGAAAATGACTCTCAGATGTACTGATTTCTCTTCACAACCCAAACAGAACCTTAACAGAGGATATTCCCAGGTAACCTTAGACATGGGGGGGGAAGAGAGATATGATTAAAGAAAGATATACTCCAGAGTCATTGGACATAGATTCCTCTTGAGAATCTGTAGCATCAACTCACTTTCCTCTACTGGTGTCTACAGAGGCAGCAAGAATCATCATCATCATCATCATCTTCTTCTTCTTTTTTTTTTTTTTTAAGAATCATCTTCCTTAAACATCATCCCCGCCCTCCACTGTCCCTCCAGTTTAGTACACATGGAATGAGCACTTTATGCGCTGGGCACTATGAGAAATGCAAAAATTAATTAGGTAAGATGGCTTTTCCAAATCAAGCTCATGATATACAGTAGGAACAAGGACCCAGCAAGGCAAAAACCCAAGGGTCCTGGTTGAAGAGTCATTCTGATCCTCTTTTTCACATTCTCAGGAAGGGAATTAAGTAGAGATACAGAAGGTCTTTGACATCATACACACCTGGATTCAAATTTGAACAAATTAATCTCTGTCATTCAGTTTTCTCAATCTTCAAAATGACATAATAATAAAACCTCTCTCAAAGGATTAGTGAGATAATCCATGTAAAAGTTCTTACTGTCTCGCCACAAATGATTTTTGAAGGCTTTTATGTACTTTGGAAGATAACTAAGGATATAATTTTGAGTGGACAAGTGGTTTCCTCCCTCATGAATTTTCTGTGTGGGGTAAACACTAATTAGATACTATACAAATATATATGTTTAAATAGTGATAAGTGGTATGTATCATTTGAGTCCTCCAGGGGGCAGATGAGAAGACAGAATTAGAAGCATAAGAGATTTATTGGGGTTAATGCCTGAGAACCATTGAGAGCACAAGAAGCAGAACTGGGCAGGAAGAGCTTCAGACTGCAATGCAGATCTGTCAAAGGCTTGGCTAGTTTGAGAGGGACTTAGAAGCACAATTGCCTATTTGAGGAATCCTACATTGGACAGAAATGACCAGGACCACCCACTAGGACCACCCACTGTGTCCAGTGGTTAGATTTGGGCTGCCCAGGAAGAATGTGGTCTTGGCTAGAAGCCTGAGGCACGGCCAGAAGGCACTAAAAGAAGGCACTCGGTCAACTGCACACTTTGCAGCTGAATAGCAAATTCTTGAAGGGAGATCCACTTGGTATACCTCCATGGATGCCCATGCTATGAAGGAAAGCTATAAGAAAGGTTAATGTAGAACCTAACCTAGGCTTCCTTGACAGTGTTATCCAAATGGAGATGTTTAGGACAGGCCGTATTAGCCAGACCAAGAAGGGCAGGCAGCAGTCGTCCAGGGTAAGAAAGAACCCCCGTGAACCATGAAGCCAGGAGAAGAGACCAAAATAAGGGCACCTGGGCGGCTCAGTTGGTTAAGCAGCCAACACTTGATTTGGGCTCAGATAAGGATCTCAGTCCTGGAATTGAGCCCTGTATTGAGCCCCCATTGAGTTCCACATTGAGCTCCTCACTCATCAGGGAGTCTGTTTGAGGATTCTCTCCCTCCCCCTCCCCCAACTCATGTGTGTGCACATGTTCTCTCTCTCAAATAAATAAATCTTTTTTTTTTTTTTTTTTTAAGAGTGACCAAAGAGAATAAGACTTGAAGCTTAAGAGGTTTGAGCAAGATCTGGCAGGACCTAGAAGGTCAAGTTAAGGATTTGGTCTTTATCATAAGAGCAAAGAAAAGCTGGTGAATGGGTGCCTGGGTGGCTCAGTGGGTTAAAGCCTCTGCCTTCGGCTCAGGTCATGGTCCCAGGGTCCTGGGATCAAGCCCCACATCGGGCTCTCTGCTCAGCAGGGAGCCTGCTTCCTCCTCTCTCTCTGCCTGCCTCTCTGCCTACTTGTGATCTTTGTCTGTTAAATAAATAAATAAAATCTTTAAAAAAAAAAAAAAGAAAAGCTGGTGAAGGATTTTAAGAAAGGTAAGGGAGGAGCCAATAACATGATCAGATTTGCATTTTAAAAAACTGTGCCTGCTATGTTGAGGGAAGAATTAGCAGAACAAGAGGAAATAGAGGGAGACCATTTAAGAGGTTCTTGCACAAACCTTGTATATAGTAAGCCCTCAAAAAATAAGACTGATCATCATTGTTAATAATTGTAAGTCTCAACGGCATAGTATTACTTTTGTTCCCTGCATTAAATCTAGACATTTTTGCATTTCCTTTAAGCTCTCTACCAATTACCTTTGGCCTAGTCTTCATTCATCACAAATCATACGATTTAATAACCTCACGTTTTATTGCTTTGTTTTAAACATTCTGCTTCATTATAATGACCTTACTCTTGCCTTAAACAACTTATACATTTTTACTCCAAATCAGAGTTCATGCCCATCTGAATGCCCTTCCCCATTCTCTGCCAAAAATTATTATTTTTTTCTCTTCCCAATTCTGATAAAGTCCTCCCAGTGCACTCTGCCTAGCTTGATATTCGTCCCATTGCACCATCCTTCTGGCACTAACAGAGCTCTCTGTGAGGCTATGGTACGTGTATTACAATGTGTTCATTTCATACTATTTTCACTTCTTTTGAACTCCTAGGAACCAAAGACTTTAGGAGATTTTATGTACTTAGAATAAGAAAATGTAGAATATCTTATCTTTCCAGAAGTTTATCATTTAAAAAAACTTTTTTAAAAAGGAAAGAATAGTTATAAATTGTTGATATAGATTGTTTGTGATAGAGAATAGGAGCAAATGGGAAATAAAAAACTGCCAGAAAAGGAAAAATAAATGTGACATGCCAGGAAAAAGTAGCTAATAATAATAGAAACAAATTGTATTTAGCACTTACCTTGTACCAGTCACTATTCTAAGAACTTATATATATCATCTCATTTAATTTCTCACAACAACTATATGAAGCATGACTCTTGTTCCTATTTATAAGGTCGAATGATGAAGATCACCCAGTATCCTGAGCTCTGAAGAGAAAGAACATTTTTTTCTTCAGCAAATTGTTATTGAGCTTTAGTTGTACCATGTGGTGTGGAGGGGAGAGGGTCACTGGAAAAGCTGATGGAATCCAAATTACTTCAGAGATGAAGTTGAAGAGGGAAATAAGGATTGTAGGAAGCACAAGGAGAAGATGCAGATAAGAAGGAAGTAGGATTTGGAAAGGAGAAGAGTTCACAAGATATTTTAAAGATGCTTTGTCTATCTCTTCTTCAACTCCTTAGGAAACTTTAGGGAAGATCTACATTGCCCTTTAGAATTTTCTGCCTCAGGTTTTCTTGAGTCTCTATGAATGTGCTGAGTCTGGCCTTGTTGAGAGCCTGATAGCCCAGCTCCTTCAGATATTGGGAGGTAAGGTCTCAAAGAATTTTGAGAAGGTGTGAATTAAAGAAATTAACTTTAGAGAGAGAAGCACCTCTTTCCCTGGATCTGTAGGGTTAGATGAGGAACTAAGGATGGGGAGCATTTTCTCTATGTCAGTAAAGGAAGATTTTGAAAGAGCAGTTCCATGGAATGACGTCAATGCCATGTGCTAAAAATGAAAGTGGAATCTTGGAGCAGAAACCTTAGAACCTCCAAGTTTATCAAAGCAGTCTGAAGGCTTAGGGAGACCAAAGAATAGAGGCGACATGAGGCCACAGTGAAGGTGAAGAACCTAAACTACCACTGAATGTGGGCTAAGTCTGCACTGTTCTGCTTCCTCTTGCTTAACATTCTGCTCATTGACTTTCCCCCCAACCCAGGAAACAGACTTCACCTCTTATCTTCAAGTTGCTGGCAGGAAGAATGAGCAAAGCTTTGCTCAAAGAAGAGCTACCGTAACTAAATAATCATAATTAGTGTGATAGTGCAGGGAGAGAAACTCCATTTCTTTTGTAGAATTCAGGACCTTATTTGCATTTGAAAAAATCTCATTAGAGCAATATATTAGATTATATTTTCCAGGAAGATATTTTGGAACAGCCACAGTAGTCTCTTGCACGTGTGCGCGTGCACACGTGCACGCACACACACACATGCACACGCACACGCACACTCTTCATTTTCCAATTAAAAGTACATACATACTTTCTCAGTTAAAAAGCATTCAGAAAGTAAGATAAACTGATCACTAGATGTTCCTAAATTTAAAGAGAGAAAGACTTGTGAGGGTTTAAAGAGAAATAGACTGGGAGTTTAGAGGAAAAGACATTAGGGAAAGCTATATGGCAGGGTTAAGAAACTTATAGAAATTAATGCTATTTAAAAATCATCCTGTTAAACATATTTCTAAGGGAATTATTCCATTTCATTGAGTAGGTGGTTGTAAAAGTAATTTCTTGTTTCAGACATTTTAATTGGGTGACCATTATTCATGGGGATCCTCTCCTGGTGCTAGAGTTGAAATCAGCATGTTCAATTCTTCGACAGGGTATGGTAAATCCCCCAATCCAAAGGGGTTCCATATAGCTACCATGCACCAAAAATCACCCCCAAAGAGTTTTTACTCTAGGCTAAACCACTTTCTATGTTAGGCTATTTATTTTCATTCTCCCTTACCCTTACCTTGAAATATACTTCATAGTTTTCTCTTTGTTCAACAATCACAGAAAATCAAACTAGGATTGCCGAGAACAGTAATGGTCATCTTGTCCTATTCTCTCATTTTATAGGTAAGAAAATGAGAACGAAATAGGTTAATTTCCCTGGGATCATGCAGCTGGTTGAAGGGAGGGGTGGTGAAAGCCCTAGAACCAGGGTCCCCTCCCACAGGCCTCCTGCTATGCTAGCTGCTCTTCAGTAGCTTTCCTGGGGCAGTTCTCTCATCTTCTAATTTTCCCTCCTGGGGGCCTTTGCCAGCTCATTACGGTTCCCCTATGACACGGAACTCACCATGACTCATACACACAATATGTTTATGCAAGGGCAATCTCAAATGCCCTGATTTGTTTCCTAAACACATTTTGTGGCCTTTCGGCCTACTTTGCACATCAGGCATATGTCTCATTTTAAGTAGGCTGGGCCAAATGGCTTCCTTCTACAGGGAGTCTTAAAATAGGAAAAAGGAACTTAACAGAAAATCCTCTGTCTTTTAAAAGAAAATTTAAAATAAAACAAATGTTTTATTTGTGTTTTTTATTTGTATAAGTTTTTATACAGAACAGTAGAACACTAGAAAACAGAACAGAACACTAGAAAAGTCATGATACTATTATTTTACTGTCCACTGTAAAGATCACTATGATGTACTTCCTCCAGGCTGTCCTCCTAGGCATCACAGTTTAATATCCTTGTACCTAATCTTCAACTTGATTTAGCTCACACAAGTATTGAAAAAAAACAGAATATAAACTATCTTTCTCTTCCTCAGGATAGTGAAAGGACATCCAGAGAACACCCATACATCTTGAGCCTCATCCAACACATAATTGGGAGTTAAAATAATTTTTTTCTCTCATTTTATGGTTGGGGGGTTGTGGCAGAGAATGCTACTTCTTACTTAATATCCATATTTACCTTTTACCTTACACCAATTTTATTTAAGGCAACTAACTGTCAAGCTTAAAAACTATATTTCTACAGACTATCTTTCAATTAGGATAGGTCATATGAAACAGATTTGATGAAAAGATGTCAGCAGAAATAACAGGGTATAATACTGCAGAGAATCCTCTTTAAAGGGGACATTGATAAATGCGTGTGCTCTCCCTTCTTCATCCTACCTGCATTGTAGATACAATGGCTGGCGCTGCAGAAATCGACTGTGAACATGAGGCAATCTTGAAGATGGAAGCTACAGGCTAAGGATGTTGGCATCTGAAAGAATCAGACTGGGACATCCATGGCATTGTGGTGTTACTATACCAGCTCTGGACTACCAACTTCCCAACTTTATGTTATTTAAGAGAAAGTATATGTCCATCTGGCTTAAGTCACACTTTCATCAGATTTCTTTTTTCTTTCTTACCTTCCTTCTTTTCTTAACTTAAAGCTAAACATTACTAGCTGATACAGTGGGCGGGTGGAGGGAGGCGGTCAGCAGACAACCCCAGAATGTTTCTGGGGAGAGTTTCCCCTTAAATGCCTTTTTTGGATGCCCTTAATGGTTCTTCAAAGTCTGGATCTTTTGGTTACTTGGGATCCCCCAGTCCTCCCTTTGCATCCTTACCACCCACACTGGTGCCTTGGCAAGGCCATACCCTCACACCTTGGACTCTTTGGACTTGACTCTCTGGACTCGCATGGCTGGATTCTTTCCCTCTTAACTTCACTATTTTAAGTTGCATTCCCGGAAAGGGTCTGGCTTTACCTGGGAAGCTGCTGTTCCCTCTAAACCCCACCTCCCCCTCACTCCTACCTTTTTCTCAATTTAGTTTGTGCACCTGCTTACTGGTCATTCTGACCAGCTTTCCACTAAATGCTTAACAGAAGATTTACATGTAGCATTTCTTTGTAGGACATCCTATAAGGTCTTCTTAAATTTTATCTAAAATTTCCAGATTTTTCTTTTCCCTTCCTTACAGTCTCTATCAAACCAACTAGTACCCAAATAATTCCAGCAAGGGGTAGTCATGGCTGATTAGACCCATCTGAAAATCTATCCATAGGTGATTAATGAAGAAGCTTCTGGCTCTATGAAATTTCCCTCCGAAGGTTAGCCATAGAAATAAGGAGGTCCTTATTTCATTATTTTACCCCTTAATCTTTTTCATTGAGTTATGGTTCTGATACCCCAGGATCTCTTGGGGTCCAGGTTTACTTAATGGATAGTGAGAACTTTCTTTAAAACCTGTGGCTATAAATAATGTAAAGCAGAAAAGTAAACAGTAACATAGTTGCCTAGATTTTAGTGGTAAGTAAAATTCTTCCCTGGGCTATCACTCAGTAACATTAGCTTGTGATTATAAATTAATCTGGTCAAGTATTTTCTCCTTGGATTTTCCCCCCATAACCTAAGCCCTCAGGGAAGTGATCTTTCTGGTCCAAGTTTTCTACTAATAAAGCACTCACAGGAGTGCTTTATTAACTAATGTGATTTAAATTGGCTCATGTGTGTTCCCATTTCTATAAGAGCATGACTTGAGATAAGGAAATAAAGAGACCTTGTTGGCTGCCCCTGGGGGGAATGAGTCAGAGAAGACTGAGTTGGAGGAGATGGAGGGCTAGAGCAGTGGCTCTCAGCACAGCTGTTTCAGGCTTGGCTCTCAAAAACTTATCATTGCATCATTGATCTCAATGAATTGAGAACTGGTGTAAAAGATATCAAAAAGGTAGCACAAGGGCAGTTGTAAAACTTAGGGCCCTCCATGGCTTCCTTCTCTGTCTATAACAGGGACTGCTCAGAAGATCTAATCCAGAAATTAAATAATTTCTTCCCTAGGGAATGTCATTTACCTCCCTGTATTATGCAGCGCAATTCTACACACACACACAACTTTTTTTTTTTTTTTTAAGATTTTATTTATTTATTTGACAGGGACAGATCACAAGTAGGCAGAGAGGCAGGCAGAGAGAGAGAGAGAGGGAAGCAGGCTCCCTGCTGAGCAGAAAGCCTGATGTGGGACTCTATCCCAGGACCCTGAGATCATGACCTGAGCCAAAGGCAGCGGCTTAACCCACTGAGCCACCCAGGTGACCCCACACACACAACTTTTAACCCTGCTACCCATCATGACTTGACAAGCAGAGAGCATTCTAGCTACCAGGACCCTCTCTCAGAATTTTAAATAGTGGAACATTATTTTCTCTTACACACAGATTAAAAACATGATGAAAATGGCTCCAAATCAATTCAGGTGGTGGAATTATCAGTAGTTTCTTTTTTCTTTCATCTTTCTATTTTCAGTTTTCCCATACTTTCTTTGATTATATTACATATTAATGAGCCCTAACACTTCCTGAGTACTGACTCTCCAGAGCCAGGCACTCTGCTAAGCACATTATATATTTTACTTTATTTATTCTTCTTTACAAATCTATGGGTTTACATGTAAAGAAACTAAAGAAATTAAGTAACTTATCAATGGGGAGCCTACACCTGAATTCGGATTTATCTGATATTAAAGTCAAGTCTCTTAGCTCCTACACTATTACTTTTATAATGGAAAAAGTACACATTTAAAAAAAAAGATTTTATTTATTTATTCATTTGAGAGAGAGGAAGAGTAAGAGAACACAAGCAGGGAGAGCTGCAGAGGGAGAAGGAGAAGCAGGTTCCTGGATAAGCAGGCAGCCCAATGCGGGGCTCCATCCCAGGACACTGGGTTCATGACCTGAGCCAAAAGCAGATGCTTAACCAACTGAGACACCCAGGCACCCCAAAAGTACACATTTTTAGAATAATTACAAGATGTTGAAACTAGAAACTTAAGTCATGGATTTATCTTCAGGTTTGATAGTATATGTAGTATGGTGGTTAAGAGCATGGATTCTGGAGCCAGAATTTGTGAACTCCTGGCTTCCCATCTTGCTAGCTCTGTGACCCTGAGCAAGTGACATAACTTCTCCATGCCGTATTTTCTCCATCTAGTAAATGGAGATAAAATAACACCTACCACAGTGTTATTGTGAAAGTTAAATGAATCATATTTGTAAAATGCTTAAATAGTTCCGGGCACATAGTAAGTGTTATGGAAATCATTTGTTATTGTTGTTATTCTTGTTGTTGTTTATTATTATTGGTATTTTATTCCAAAAGATTTTGAAGCCAGGCTTGTATTCTTTTGAAAAGAAATTTGGGCTATAATTCTCCTAAGCTCCTAGATCAAGGCTTTTAAGAATGAGACTGCCTGCCTTTCCCTATGGGATAACTATAAGGTAAGGAATAATGGAGGATGGTGATCAATCTCTTTTGGGGCTGAACAGAAGCACTTTGCAGGAAGAAGACTCCTGGTATCCTTTTAACCGATATCATTTAACTGAAACTTCCTGTTCATCTTTTTTTTTCCCTTTGTGTAATACATTTAACTAGTATTAGAATGATCATATTACCAAAGGTTTATTCATCATTTTTAAAAGCAGGAAAGAAAGTTTCTAGGATTTACCAAATAAAACTCAAAGAAATTAAGGCCCAATTTGTGGAATAGTAAAAATATTTCTGCAACAAGAACGATAATTGCCTAATATAGGCTCAAAAATTAAAGTGAGTCTTTCCATTTTAAAGTAAATGTATGAGTACAAAAGCTTGAGTGTCACTATGGGGAGAATGGCTAAGGGGCTCATGCTTTCCAAGGGGGAGGTCCTTACTCAGAAAGTCACAGGCCTTGAATCCTCAGGCCTGATCCTCCAGCTGATGTCAGGAGCTTCTGTATTGATGCCGAAGAAAAAATATGAACTATCAGGTGAAATCAGGGAAATGAATCCAACTGGAGAAAAGACAGAGACAATGGTGGTTCCTTTGGTATAGGGAATATAAATTAAACAAATAATGCTTCCTCACCACTCACCTGGCCTCCATGCAGTAAAAGTAAGGTCTCCTCCCAGGTACCCTTAGCCAGAGTACTTCTAGAATCTGGGAGGTCCCTCTCTTTGGGACAATATCTCAACCGTTGAAAAGCCCCTATGCTAACCTGACACAGTCTCTTTAAGTTTTACTCCTCGGTCTAGCTCTTCATCTTGACAGAGAAGAACAAATTTATTTTGCCTGTCACAGAAAAACCTTTGAAATATTTGCAGACAATGATATGGTGTTTTGTAGGTTTGGGGTTTTGTTTGTTTGTTTGTTTGTTTGTTGTTGTCTTTCTGGTTAACTTTTTTTTTTCTGTCCACACTAACAGTGACCATTTCTATGAACTATCTCTGATTTCCTGACTCTCCTTATCCTATTTGCCTTACTCTGGATGGTCAATATCCCCCAAGGATTGTGGTCCCTACCACAGAACCCAGTACTTGAGTGTGGTCTGACCACAGCCCACTGCAATAGGACCAGGGCTGCCTGTTATCTCTACTTCAATTCCATTCATGCAGTCAAATATTGGGTTGTTTTTTTTTTTTTTTTTCCCCAAGAGACACATCATGGTTTTGGCAAATATTCAACTTGTGGTTAAAATTCCCAGTTCTTTCATATAAATACTGTCCAGGTAATCTCCTCCATCCTAATCCTAAATAGCTGGTTTTCTTTCTTTCATTTTTTTTTACTCTAAATATAAAATTCTGCAGTATTTCTGATACACTTCATCTTATTGAGATAGACAAAACACTCCAGACTGTCTAGACAATTTTGAATTCTGATTTAGTTCTATTATTCTGCTCTCTAGCTTTGTCTCACTTGCAGGCTTAGTAAAAATGCTATAACCTATTGATGCATTGCAAAAGTAAAGCAAACTTTTCTGACATTATTGAAAGAGTAGGCTTGGATACACTGTGCAGAAAGACTTCTAAATTAGCTTGAGCAATTTATAGACAGTCTTTTTCAATTCTCTCCAGCCCACCTGCATGACATATAATACAAGGCATACAAAGAAGAAAAAGAGGTCTTTTTAGTGTGGGTAGTGAGCAAGGAGAATAGGAAAGTAGTAGTGACACTACCTGTACTTTCCTCCCTATTCTCCTATTTTTGGTCTCAGGATTGGACACCCTTGTGGTCTGATCCAGGAGTACTCCCCTGGAGGTAGATGGGGCCAATGATGAGTTCATAATTCCTCCTAGACCGTGGCTCATCCTAGCCACCCTATTACCCTGTACAGGAAGATCAGAGGCAAGAGGTTGGTATCAAGGCATCATTTGAAGAGAATGGATGTAAATGTCCTAGCCCCAGTCTGTACAAGATTCAGCCCTCTAATTGGTCTCATCTTCCTGACAGCAATCATCACTTCCTCCCTCTTCCCTTTACTTCTACAAGATTGGTACCAGACAGAAAAGGAATTTTTCCCTCATTGATTTATTTCTTCTTAACTAGACCCAGTCAGAGGAACTGGAGCCTCGCTTTTATTAGCTTAGTGCTAGGAAAACAAAGTGTACTAATAAAGTTAATGAACAGAGCAATTTTATGGCCAGAGACTGCTGACCAGTATGTTTTCTCTGATACTGTTGAAATGAGAACATACTCTAAACCTAAACATACTCAGTCTGACATTTACTCCCCTCCCAAAGAGAAATAATCATAACAATCATTTCTAGGAAGTTTCCTTACCTGAGCTGCTATGGGCTCCTTTTTCCTCATATTCCAAAGTCAGATAATCCAAATGTCCTCCACATCAGAGTGGGAGCCATAAAACAATAGTGTACAGGGAACAGGATAATATTAGGGAGCTGGCCTCAGAATCAGGTCTGGATTTCAGTACCAGCTTCTCTATCGACTAGCTATGGGATACTGGGTAGATAAAAATACAGTTGATATGTTAAGACTTATTCGGAAGTTTGTAAATTAGTACAGTCCTGGAATCTTATGAAGTGCTTAATAAATATTAGTTATTTTCTCTTTTTTTAAGATTTTATTTTATTTATTTGACAGACAGAGATCACAAGTAGGCAGAGAGGCAAGCAGGGAGCGGGGAAGCAGGCTCCCTGCTGAACAGAGATCCTGATGCAGGGCTCGATCCCAGGACTCTGGGATCATGACCTGAGCTAAAGGCAGAGGCTTTAACCCACTGAGCCACCCAGGCGCCCTAATATTAGTTATTTTCAAATAGTTTTCTAATATATATGTTCATTTCTTTTTTTTTTAAAGATTTATTTATTTGAGAGAGAGAGAGAGAGAGAGAGCAAGACCATGAGCAAGAGGGGCAGAGGGAGAGGGAGAGAGAATCTTAAGTAGACTCTGTGCTGAGCACGAAGCCCATTGTGGGGCTCGATCTCACAACACCAGGATTATGACCTGAGCTGAAACCAAGAGTCAGAGGCTTAACTGACTGTGCCACCCAGGCACCCCCAGCTTGCTCTTTTCTAGTATTCAGTTGTTATGCTTTCATCTAAAATAGTTAAGAAACACTGTAATAGTTGTCACCAGGTCCTTAGAATCCTAGCATATCATTAGAGACCTAGTATGACCCTCCTTTTGCAGATGAAGAAATTGAGGCCCAGGTAGGAAAAAGGACTTTTTCAAAGCACACAGTCAGTGAATGGTAGAGCCAGGCCTCTAAAGCAAGTATTCTGGTCCCTAACCCCCAATCCTATCCCCAGTTATATACTCCTTTTTTTTTTTTTCTTTTCAGGAAGGAGTAAGAATTAGCTGTTTAACCAAATGCAGATTTAGATACTAGTATATATGATATATAATTATATATATATATATATATATATATAATTCTGTATAGAGAAATTTAAAGTATTATCTACAATGCTTTAGCAAATGCATAGCACAGTGAAGTTTATGCTGAAAACTCTCACTTCAAAACCCTGTTCACTAAGCAATATGGAATCATGGAAAGAACATAGAACTTGGAACTGAGTAGGCTTAGATTCAAATCCCAATTCTACTACTTACTGCCTGCATGACCTTTAGTGATTTGTTCAACACCTTTGAATTTAATTTCTTCATCTAGAAAATGGGGATATTAACCCTATCAATGTTTTTTGTGAATGTCAAGTACGGGGGCACAATCCCCACCATACATTGGCACCCCTCTTGATTCCCCTGATTTTGGTGCTTTGCAGGAAGCAAGACACTCTCAGGAGCTTGTGAGATGGGAACTATGTTTGAAAGGAAAGATAGTGATCTGTTTTCTTTGCCACTAGTGGAACGGGAACATGGTACTTGGAGTTTCTCCTCAAGTTTGCTTGTGAGCATAAAGTTGTTTTGTAGAAGACATCAGCTCAGGAAGTATGACAAGACCTGGGATTACTTACCATGGGTATATTGTATCTAGATTGTTCAATGCTGGGCCTTGGTTTTATTGGCTGGACATAGAGCCACCTATGAACCAGGATTATATATATCCTAATCCTCACAACCCTCCCTTGGTAAACCTTCTTATGCATTAGGTATTTATAAATATTTATGGCAGGAAAAAGGAGGAAGGGAGGGAGGGAGGGAGGGAAGGAAAAGAAGAGATGAAGGAAAGAAGAAAGGAAGGTTGTTTCAAGGATGCAACAGTGACTGGCTCTTGAGAAGTAGGAAATAATATTTTGTTTTGAGAGTTAATCTATACAATCAATCCATAATGGATCAGATCAGTATATGCAAAGTCATCTTAAAGAAATAGTATAGATTCTTAGACAAATAAAACTTTTTTATAAAATCAGTTGTTCCCCAACCTGGCTAATGATCCCTGTGAACATTCAGATTCCTAAACCCTTCCACAGACCCAATAAATTAGAATTTCTAGTAGATCCAAAAAGGTCTTTATTTCGTTATAAGTCTACAAGATGCTTTTGGGGCAATCAGCCCCACCCTGGCCAGCAGACTGGCTTTGGGAACTATAGTCCCACTGTAAGAAGTATGAAAATGAGAGGCACCTGGGTGGCTCAGTGGGTTAAGCCTCTGCCTTTGGCTCAGGTCATGATCTCAGGGTCCTGGGATTGAGCCCCGCATCTGGCTCTCTGCTCAGCAAGGAGCCTGCTTCCCCCCTTCTCTCTCTCTGCCTGCCTCTCTGCCTACTTTTGCGATCTGTCAAATAAATAAAAATCTTAAAAAAAAAAAAAGAAGTATCAAAATGATTAACACATATAAAGAGCAATGTGTAGTAAGAAAAGGGTTGTTCAGCAAAGGAAATGAGGGGAAAGGGCACACTTGGCACACTCTAACTAAGGCAAGCAAGGTCCTGGAATTTGATCCCCTGCCAGAAACATCTAGAACATCTGGAGGGTAGATTCCTGTTAAGAAGATGCAGAGATGAGCAGAGCCTGACATTATTGAACATTTGAATCATCTAAATCCTCTTGTCAAAGTTCCTTGCTCACTGAGCAACATTCTGATGATCTCTCTTCCCTTGCAACTGGCCTATAGGGAGAAAAGGAGATCAGGTCAAATGTTTTTCCAACTGTAAATTAATAAACTTGTATTCTGGTTATATGTCAGTCTCTTGTGAGTTAGTATGAGTCAGCATCCCTGAGTCTGACCAACTCAGGAGCTCTGCCAAGATTGAGTTTCTGATGCTGCAAAGCTGAGAGCCTGAACTGGGACCCCAGTGGATTCACGAGTAAAAGTATCCCATTCAGGCTCCACGAAGCCAGCTGGTTAGCCTCTCCTGGGGAGAAGAGGTGAAAAGGAGCCCACTTCCCAGGGAAACACAAGATGAAGGACTTTCTTTTTTTTTTTTAAAGATTTTATTTATTTATTTAACAGACAGAGATCACAAGTAGACAGACAGGCAGGCAGAGAGAGAGAGGGAAGCAGGCTCCCCGCTGAGCCGAGAGCCCGATGTGGGACTCGATCCCAGGACCCTGAGATCATGACCCGAGCCGAAGGCAGCGGCTTAACCCACTGAGCCACCCAGGCGCCCCAGATGAAGGACTTTCTTGATACTGCATGTGCTTTACTGGGTACATGAATTTGAAAGAAAGGGTTAGGTTCTTATAATAAGAACCTTTCTCGGAGATGAGGAATCTGAGCACACTTACCTCAGACCAAAAGTAAATGACACAGCTAGGACCAGAATCTGGATCTTTTGACTCATATTTTCCTCACTTCTTCTCTCATTTAATAAAGAGAATACCCTAAACAGAACCCTAAAGGGGCACTAGAAACACCTGAGTAAGAGTAGGGCTGCATTTACATGTGTGTATGGGGGCTGGGTTAAAGACACAGATATGCAGGGACAAGTTGAGAGAAGAGTAGTAGAGAAATCAGATCAGTGGTGATAAGAAAGTGCATCAGAATTTTTTCTTATCCAAGAGGACTGAGAAATTATTTAATTTAATTGAACATATTATTTGTTGAGCACCTATTGTGTCCAAGGCCTTTTATGTTAGGTGCTACCAAGAGGAGCAGAACTCAGGAAAGAACACTTTTTAACATGTATTTTGGTGTGATAAAGATTGAACCCCAAATCTTTTTTCCTTCTTTATGATAGCATCAAAGACTGCAATCCACCCTGAGGGTGTTTAAAGGGAGGTGGGAGAGGGGAGATTGTGGTAGTTGAGAGGCTGACTGTAATTGGGACTCTGGCAGCCAAGATCATTTGGAAACCCGGGCTTGATAACATCTCATCAGGGTTGGATGCTTGTGTAAAATCCTTGGGCCGGAGCGGGTGGGGAAGATGCAGCTTCCTCAACACTTTTTCATCATTATATTTTTATCTTAGGTCTTTAAGTCCTTGGTAACTTCACCAGTGACAGCTCCCAAAATAAGTCCTGTTTTTTTTTTTTTTTTTTAATGCTTTTTGTAATCACATGAAAACAAAATCTAGATTTTGGAGACCCAGGAATTATGCAAGGGGCAAGTCTCTGGGCTCCTCTTTCTCCTGCAGTGACACATGGTTCCGCATGACCCACAGTTGGGACAAGGGGCTGCAGCCAGACCTCTTTTAATGAGCCCACAAACACTGCCCTGTGGCTTGCCTCAGTTCTCATATTTTGCAAACTGATTGATCCATTTTTCTCTGTATAAATCTGTACATTCTGGTGTGAGCAAACATTCTGGGGTGGCAAAGGGAGAGAAAGCTGCCTGTTCCCCACCCAATCGGTGCATGTCTGGCTGGATCAGCCTCCCACCTCTCTGGCTGATTCATCAGGCTCAGTCTATTCAAACAGATGGGACTTCTATTTAGGTATTTTAATAGCATGTATTTAAGATACCCTATTGAGAATTTGATCTTACAGAGGTTTGATGAAGTGTTGATGTGTTAGGCTTACTAGGCAAACAACTTCTCAAACCAGATAATTTAAATCAATTCAATCGAGTATGTAATTAAGGGCCTACTGTGTGTCAGCGTGTGCCCAGCGTTGAGTTAATAGAGCCAGAAAAGAAATAGAATGCTTAGCAGACAGGCCCTTGGGAGCTCCTTTCTCTGGGGAGAAATAGTGCATGCATGGATGTCTTGGTAATTTTATGAACATTTTTGACTGCCTACAATGTGCAAGAGCTTTACACAAGTAAGCAGCTAAATAGGGTAGTGCCCACACCTCTTTTACACCAAGGTTACATCAAACATTTCAAGGGGGAAATGGCTCTTTTGTGTCATGACGAGAAAAGCACCTAAATTGAATGTCCTTCAGTGCATCATGTTCCTTCTTGACACCATGCTGTTGCTTTTACTGCGCTAACTTTAAGTGATACCCACTCTTTCACTCTGTTGTGCTTATCCAAATATCATCTTTTTTTTTCTTTAGATCAGATCTGACCTTTTCCAAAAACTTCTTACTCCTAAATTTCAGGCAATAATGGTATCTGTTCTTCACAACCTTTATTGTTAGTAACATGTGTTTTAGGACTTCAATTTAGTACCTAATAGCTTATACTGTCTTATATTTGTCTCTAATCTTTCAGGTTTGCGAGACTTGGATAATCAATACTATAAGCTCTTTGAGGGTAAAACTCAATTCGTACTTATTTAATCAATATTTGTTGAGCAACTACTTTGCCCCAAACACCATTGTAGGAGAAACAAATATAAATAAGAAAATATTCTTGCTTTCAAGGAGCTCATATATGTTGGCTACTGCGAAATGGAATCCGAATCTCCTTCTGTAAAGTACTTAGCCCTGTGTCAGATACATAGTAAGTCTACTAAAAATGGACACCATTATTAATTATTATTTCACTGAGACTGGATGGGAGACTGGAAAGTAGAGATAAGAATGGAGATAGGAAGCTACAACTGTTAGGTTTGGAGGTGTGTAATGGAAAACCCAAATCAAATGGCTTAGGCAGCAAAGGGAATTTATTGGCTTTTCTAACTGAGAAAGACCAGAGTTACAATAATGATTGCTTATGATTCAGTCAGGGCTTTGGCTTCATTTCTTTATTACTCCTTTTGGTACTATCCATGTGTTGGCTTTATCCTCAGTCTGGTTGTAAGATGACTGTAGTAATTCCAGGCTTCATATTTACACATAACATCCAGAGGAAGGGAGTATTCATCTCTCCTGGTGGCTCTCTTAAAAGTGAGGAAACTTCTTTCCTCAAGACCCCAGCAAATCTCCTTTCTTATCTCAGTGTACCAAGTGAGTCACAAGCCCCAACCAATTCCTTGACCAAGGAGTGTCATGGACTGCTTGGCTTAGGTTAGTTAGGTTCCTTGTGCAGACAGGGTGAGATTACTGTGAGTTAGAATGGCCTGCTTATACTGCAGTTAACAGCCAGCCAACTCCCAAATCTCAGTGGCTTAATACAGCAAAAATTTATTTCTTGCTCTCTACAGGCCAATGTAGGTCAGCAGGGGGAGCTCTACCATTATGGTCACTCTGGGACCCAGGCTGATGGGAGGCTTCATCTTGACAAATGATTTAGCATCACTGTAGCAGGGGGAAAGTGACCTGCTGGATCCTACACTGGCTCTTAAAAGTCTTCCACCTGGAAATTATGTAGATCACTTCTATTCACATTTTATTGGCCAAAGCAAGTCACTTGGCCACACCTAACTAGGAAATGCAATCTTACTATGTGTCTAGGAGAACTAGAATATTTACAAATAGCCTGAATCATGATTACAAATACTCCTGGCTCAATCAGGACGGACTGTATGTATGACTGTAGAGTTAGCTTCTCCTTAAGTACATGTACTTCTTTGGAAAGGAGATCCCTTAGCAAAAATCAGGTACTACTAGGAAGGGAGCAATGGATGTTGAATAGGCAACCAGTAATGTTTATCATAGAGGTTATATGCAGGCAAACTGATCTCAGACATCAAAGAAATGGAGAAAGCAAGATAACATATAGTTTGGCAAAGGTCAAGAAGGAGAGAAGCAACCACTGTACGAATGTAGCCATCTAGAGATCTGCACAGCTGGAAGGGCCCAGATGAAAATAAGCAGCATAGCCAGTAGGACATGAGTTAGTTCTTTGCTGCTGCACTCCCCAGCCCAGGCATAGGAGCTGATCCGATCAGGAAGATATGCAGGGATGATGGATGATTTGAAGGGCTTTGTGGGAGATCTTCAGTTGTTAAAGAAGTGGAAGAACTGAAGAAGTCAGTGGGTTCTCAAATGGCCAATGGGGCCAAAGTTATAATATAACCCAGAGGCAGTCACATTTTGAAACTAGTCTGTCTTTGAGAAGTAACCTCTAACAGTAACAAAGATTTGTGGTACAGACAGATGAAATGGAATTCAAATCATAGAAAATGGAGAACAACCAACTGAGAGAGATACTGAAATAAAGATGAGGACTTCTGTCCCACTGGGCCTACCCATAAAAAGAGGGTCTCCATGGGAGAGGAGAGTGTGATTTTACATTAGACCCATGTTTCTACCCAGGGGAGGCAACAAAAGAATATAAAAGAGAGACTTCTTCTAGATCCACAGTCGGGAAACTTGAGTTTGAGGTCCAACGGTGAATATAAATACAATGTGGTCAAATCATTATAAATTTTTTCAACTTGTTTCCTTAACTGAAGAAAGAAGGTAATAATCTCTCTTCTACCTTCCTGAGAGCTTTATGTGAAGATCCAATGAGATAGGAAAGTGACTTGGTAGACTATAAAGCCCTGGATGGATTGTGTGTATGGGACTATAACACTGATGCGGATCAGTGGGAATAGTTAAGGAGGTTTAGGATTTAGGTGAAATGCTATCTCCAAGTGAATAAGACCCAAAGGGAAATACAGAGTGATGGTAGAGATTATCAGTGGGCTGCCAGGCATTGTCTGACTTTTTTCTCTTTCAAGATCGTATTTAAATGCAAGATAGTTCACATATAGTGTAGTATATTTTGGGGATAGAATTTAGTGATTCAGCATTTGCATATAACACCCAGTGCTCATTACATTAAGTGTCGTCCTTAATGCCCATAACCCAGATACCCCATCCCCCCACACAACTCCCCTCCAGCAACCCTGTTTGTTCCCTATATTTGAGTCTCTTATGATTTGCTTCCTTCTGTCTTTATCTTATTTTCCCTTCCCTTCCCCTATGTTCGTTTCTTAAATTCCACATGAGTGAAATCATATGGTATTTGTCTTTCTCTGACTTATTTCACCTAGCATTATACACTTTAGTTCCATCCACATCATTCAAATGGAAAGATCTCATTCTTTCTGAAATTATATATATATATATACATATATATATATATATATATATATATATATATATATATATATATATATATATGAAATCTTTTTTTTTTAAGATTTTATTTATTTATTTGACAGAGAGAGCACAAGCAGGGAGAGCAGGGGAGGGAGAAGTGTGGGGCTCAATCCCAGGACCCTGTGATCACACCTGAGATGAAGGCAGCCACTTAACCAACTGAGCCACCCAGGCTCCCCTCATATCTTTTTCCATTGATCAGTTGATGGACATTTGGGCTCTCCATGTTTTGGTTATTGTGGCTAGTGATGCTATAAACATTTGTGGTGCCTGTGCCCCTTCAAATCAGTATTTTTGTATCCTTTGGATAAATACCTAGCAGCGTAATTGCAGGGTAGTTCTATTTTTAACTTTTTGAGGAACCTCCATACTCTTTTCCAGAGTGGCTGCACCAGTTTGCATTCTTACCATATCCTTTCTCTGCATTCCTGCCAACATCTGTTATTTCCTGACTTATTAATTTTAGCCATTCTGACTGGTGTGAGGTGGTATCTCATTGGGGTTTTGATTTGTATTTCCCTGATGATGTGTGACTAAGCCAACAAATTAGGAAATCTGGAAGAAATGGATAAATTCCTAGAAACATATAAACTACCAAAACTGAACCAGGAAGAAATAGAAAATCTAAACAGACCCATAGCCAACAAAGAAACTGAATCAGTAATCAAAAAATCTAAGGCCAGCTAACTTTCCAGGGGAATTCTACCAAACATTTAAAGAGTTAATACCTATTCTTCTCAAACTGTTCCAAAAGACAGAAATGGAAGGTAAACTTCCAAACTCATTCAATGAGGCCAGCATTGCCTTGATTCTAAAATCACAAACAAATACCCCTGATCAATGTGGATGCAAAAATTCTCAACAAGATATTAGCTAATCAGAGCCAACAGTATATTAAAAAAGATTATTCACCACAATCAAGTAGAATTTATTCCTGGGCTGCAGGGATGGTTCAATATGCAAATCAATCAACATGATATACCACATTAATAAAAGAAAAGATAAGAACCATATGAGCCTCTCAATAGATGCAGAAAAAGCATTTGATAAAATACAGCATCCACTCTTGAAAAAAAACCTCAAGGAAGTAGGGACAGAGGAAACATACACATCAATGTCATAAAGGCTATATACAAAAGGCCCACAACTAATATCATTCTCAATGGGGAAAAACTGAGAGCTTTCCCCCTAAGGTCAGGAACAAGACAAGATGGCCACTCTCACCACTGTTGTTCAACATAGTACTAGAAGTCCTAGCTGCAGCAGTCAGACAACAAAAGGAAACAAAATGCATCCAAATAGGCAAGGAAGAAGTCCAACTTTCACTCCTCATAGACATGATACTTTATGTAGAAAACCCAAAAAAACCCCGCTCAAAAATTGCCAAAACTGATAAACAAATTCAGCAAAGTCACAGGATTTCTATACGCCAATAATGAAGCAGCAGAAAGAAATCAAGGAATCGATCCCATTTAAAATTGCACCAAAAACCATAAGATGCCTAGGAATAAGCCTAATTAAAGAGGCAAAAGATCTGTACTCTGAAAAGTACAGAACACTTCTGAAAGAAACTAAGGAAAACACAAAGAAATGGAAAAACATTCCATGCTCATGGATTGGAAGAACGAATATTGTTAACATGTCCATACTTCCCAAAGCAATCTACACATTCAATGAAATCCCTACCAAAATAACACTAGCCTTTTTCAGAGTTGAAGCAAACAATTCTAAAATTTGTATGGAACCAGAAAACACCCCGAATAGCCAAAGTAATGTTGAATAAGCCAAAACTTTTAATTGCAAGGGATAGAGCGCCAACTAAAATTGACCTGAGAATAAAATGTATCAACCCACATAACAATTACAAGAGTAAAATGGCTTTGAGCGTGGCAGGACTCAAGTGTTATGGTTAGAAGTCTTTCTCCATTTCTAGTGTCTGCCTTCATTTTCAGACAGGTTGTCCTCAATTGGTGACAAAGATTGTTGCCATCAACTACCAGTTAAGTAACTCTAGTAGAAAAAGAGAGTGCCTTTTTTCTCATTTCAATAAAAATCCTGAGGTAACTCTGTCTGGCCTGATCATATGCTCCTCTCTGAATCAATCACTATGACTGGCATCAATCCCAGCTGAATCACATGGAAGGAGCATGGGGGAGTAAATGAAAACCACCCACTCCTATCATAGGAAATAGGCTAAAAGGCTTGTTCCAGAAGGGATGATTATGGAGACACAGGACAGAGGAAGGAAGAAAAACAAGGGAGAATTCAAGGCAAAGGGAAAAAGGCAAGTTTAATAACGGACTCACCAAGGGCCCTTGGGGATGGGTACGTGGTTTAATAAAATAGCTGCTGAAAAAGAGATCTGTCCACCAAAAGGACATATTTAAGAATTCTCAAAGTGGCCCATTGCACTCTTTGAGAAAAAGTACTCGAGGAGTCAAAAGTAGGCACTGTTATAGACTTACAGTCAGTTCTTTGCTTAGTAGGTGCTTTTGTCCCTGTTAGGGGTGAGGGAGGCAGGGAGGGAAAAGATAGTGTCTGTCTTATGGGAGGTAAACTAATGCATGAGGCATGGCCATAGATGCCCATAACACTGCCATAACTTTGTAGCTCAGTAAGAAAAACAGCAAAGAAATTATCACTAAATTTACTAGAAGTTACAGCCTGTCAAAGAGATGTGAAATCTGACACACAAAGCACAGTAGGTCCTCTCCACCCACCCACAAAACATAAAGGCCCACCCTGTTGTGCCTTTTTTCCACCCTTCTACATACACATCACACCTGTGCACAGGCACGTAACAGCAGGGAAGGATTCTCCTGAAACACTATCAGAATCACTCTTTCGACCTCTCAGGTAGATCACTACCCTGAAATGAAAAGCTGTCAGCCTCCCATTTTTGAAGCCAGTGGAAGAGGGCTGATTAAAGCTGACTTCATCCCGAGCAAATATTTATGAAAGGCAATTTAGTTCTGGATCCCTCATCTGGATCTTAACAGTTGTCCTCACCACCACCCTGACTGGTACACTTCCAAGCATGTTCAACATAAGGACCTCACTTCATATTTAACCAAATGAAGACATTAGCCCACTTCAGAGCCTGGACTTAAGGCTTAACTATGTGACAGAGAATAGGAGCGAAGAGATCACAGTTCCAAGTGAGGGTACTGGGAGGCCAGGATAAGTGTATTTTACCACAATAAAGACATCCCATAATAAGCAGTGAGGGATACTGATCAGTTGGCATATACCTTTATCCCCTTTATCCCCTTACTCCTTCCCTTCTTTCTACCTGAAGGTGTAAGTGGATCAGCCATTAGGTGCCCATGAAGCAACAAACATTTGCCAAGAATGGGTCTTTGATATCACGAAGAAAACCACAGTAACATCAATTTTATTATGAGACAAATAAAACCCCCCATTGAAGAAATAGCACGTTCTTTGTTCTTACAAACTTCCTCTTCAAAAAATGACCTTAACACAGACTAAGTGAACAAATTCACACGTAAGCCTTAGGTTAGATTTAATTGTTATATGTACTTTTGGTTGGATGGTTTCACCAGTTGCCGGGAAAATGCCCTTTGCTACGCAGATCAGCACTCACCATCTGTAAGCATTCCAAAGGGAGACAAAAAATACAAAACAGCATCACAAACATTAGGTATACAAGTAACAACAGAAAAAAATAACTATCTTTTATATAAAGGCCATAGTTTACTCCTGGCCTGAACAAACATAATTGTGTAGTCATTCAGTATGTATTGATGACTACTTACTATGTGCCAGGCACCGAGTCAGAGATGGGAGCCAGAACACTACCATGAGCAAGAAAGATAAATTCTCTGCCCTCACGGAGCTTACATTCTAGCGAGAAGGCGATGCAAACGATAAGCATATAAGCAATTTCGCATACAATATATATGAATACAATGCATAGGAAGAAACATGGTGGGCTTAAGGACCAGCTCTTAGCTCCTCCATCTCTGGCACAGCTCTGCAGGGTCCTCAATCCCCTCAGTCCCCTAGGAGTCAGCAGCACTTTCAACACCGCAGCCTTAGTCTCAAGTAGTCAAAAACATCTCAGTTCCCCACTACCATTACTGACATTATCCCCACATTTTATCTAACTTCAGGAAAAAAAATAAATAAAAAACCATGCCTCACCCCAACCAATCCCAAACCTAAAAGGTGAAAAATTAAACCCAAAGCAAAATCCATTCTTGTTCCCAAGGACAAAGAGCCTACAAACAAAACAAAGCCTCTCTTTCTGGTAGAGAGCCAGGGAGGAAAGGAGGGTGGACACAGCATTCAGGTCAAAAACTTGTATATGAGGAAAAATGCAAATAATAACTAAGTACGAAAGATGTAACTTTAGCACCTGAAGAAAATGCCCTTGACCAGTGCTGTCCTAGAAATATAACGCAAGGTACAAATGAGAGTCATTTTTGCAATTTTAAATCTTCTAACAGGAACACAAAAGTAAAGAGGGGTAAATTAATTTCAATAGTATATTTCCTCTAACCCAAATACCTACAGTATTATATTTTCAACATATAATCAATATAAACATTATTAATATGGTATTTTACATTCTGTATTCATTCCCATACTGAGCCTTCAAAATTTGGTATGTATTTTATGTTTATATAAAATTTATATATAGTACAGCTCAATCTGGACTAGATACATTTCAAGTACTCAGTAGCCACATGTGGCTAGGGGCCACCTTATTGAACAGTGTAGCCCTAGAAAAAAAAATTACCTTTTCATGAATATTAAAGCTAATGGTTCTCCAGAATTGAAGCTTTTAGCTGTCTTTTTGGCTGTTCCTAAGAAGCTATATACTGGCACCCTCCATTCTTAGTCCTGGGGACATAGCCTTGGTACTGTGAATCACAAGTTAACATAATTAACTGATTAAGAGACTATACATATATTTGCAATTCAAGCAGAGAACAAAATGATCAGCCTTGGTGGGAAAAAGGATGTGTTCACCTTGCCCATTCATCTGTCGATCCATCCATTCAACATTTATTGGGCCTACAATATGCCAGAATTAATTCTATATGCTAGTATCCTGCCTGCAGGGAGTTTAGCCTTTTAGAGGAAAAGTTGAGAGACATAAATAATTAAATAATAAACAAGTTCATTTCAAATAGTAATTTTTCTAGAAGAAAATAAAACTGGAAAATACCATCATGAATGGAAGAGGAGATTACTTTAACTAATTGGGCAGAGGCTTCTCTGAGAAGGTAGCACTTAACATGAAAATAAATTAACGGGGACATGAGTGGAGAAGAGTGTTTTACACAAAGAAAACCAGGCAAAGACTTAAGGCAGAAAGAAGCTTGGTATATTTGCAAAACAGAGAGAACATCAATGTGGTTATAGAGTAGTTAACAAGGAGAAATAGCAGAAGGTCATAAAAGTAGCCAAAAGCCAGATCACTTAAGGCCCAAAGAAAAGGGTATGGGCTTTAGACATTATTCTAAGAAAGAAATCAGTGAGGGGTTCTGGGGGGTGGGGGGGGGAATCATCTGACTTACATTTAAAACAAGACTGTGTGGAGGGAATAACCAAATCCCTGCATGTTTGGGGGATGGTTTAAGAGTCAAAGTGGGGAGACCAGTTGGCAGGCTGCTGCAGGAGCCAAAGAGAGGTGACGTGGCATGGAGTAGGCTGGTAGTGGTAGTTGTGAGAAGTCAGATTTAGAATATCCTTTCAATTTACCAGCAGTTCCTGTCAGCTCTACCTTCAAAATTAGATTATATAGATTGTATTTTGAATCTACAGGACATGCTGATGAATTACATTGTGAGATGAAAAAAGGAAAGGCTGGCTAACTATTAGAATTTTGCCTGGAGTATATAGTTGGAATGATGATGCCACTTATGGAGATGGGGAGCTGAAACAGGAGCAAAACATGCCCCTCCTTCTGAATTTCCAATCTCAGTAAATGGAACCACCATCCAGACACCTGAGCTTCATCCAAGGTACTACCCTATCCAGTCACCATTATCCACTAATTCTGTCTTCCCAGTTTCTCAAATCTGTCCCCTCCTTCCCATCCCTGACTTGGTTCATTAGACCAAATTACCTACCAACACTACTGAAACTGCCTTAATAATCCACAGTTTTAAACTCACAACTTAATTTCAATGCTACAAATTATTCCCCTGCTAACAATTCTCCAACAATCTTTATGAAGAGTAATTTGGCATTACCTATCAAAGTTTAAAATGGACAAGCCCTCTGATTGGCTCTCCTTTATAATTCCATCCTATAGAAATACTCAAAGAACAAAAATATGAGGGCACTTTAATAGTGGAAAACTAGATACTACCTAAATGCCATTCAATAAGGAAACTGTTACATAATCACACAACTGTATTATAAAATTCTATTTAGTCCTTTATTTATGTATTTATTTAAGTAGACTCCACACTGGGTGGAGCTTGAACTCACCACCAATCCTGAGATCAAGACCTGAGCTGAGATCAACTCATGCCCAACTGACTGAACCATCCAGACGCCCCTAGTCCTTATTTTTTAAAATGAAGCAGATCTAAATATATTGATATGAGAAGATATCCAAGATACTTGAAAAGCAAATGGCAATGTATACGTGGTTGCATTTATTGAAAAAGCACCACAGTGTATCTAGAAGGTGTGTATGTTGTTTCTAAAGGCCTAGAGAAGGTCTGGGATGACAAACATCAAATTATCAATAATGGTTTACCTCGGGGTAGTGAGATGGGGATGGGTTGAGGTGGGGGTTCTTTTTTAAAAACTATATATATTTATCATTGGATGGATTTTTAAATAAAGTATTTCTATAACAGCAACAAAACTGTACAACCATCCTGTATGCCCTAACATGATTCAAGGCACTTTAGGACCTCGCACTAGCCTTCTCTTCAGACTAGTTTCTCAGACTTATTTACATTAGGTAGGTGAGAGTATGCTTTTGTGTGATGGGAAATGTGGGTTGATTGTTGAAACTGGGTCATGTACTAGGTCTATCTGCTTTGCAACTGGAAGAAAAAAGGCATCCTCTAGTACTCAGGATGGAAAGCTCTTTCTAAAGAGAAGTAAGGGGTGCCTGGGTGGCTCAGTGGGTTAAAGCCTCTGCCTTCAGCTCAGGTCACGATCCCAGGGTCTTGGGATGAAGCCCCACATCGGGCTCTCTGCTCAGCAGGGAGCCTACTCTCCCCCTCCATCACCCCCAACCCCGCCTGCCTCTCTGCATACTTGTGATCTCTGTCAAATAAATGAATAAAATCTTTTAAAAAAATAAAATAAAGAGAAGTTAAGGTACTCATTTCTCTCCTTGAGGGCCCAGCATAATCAGTTTATTCCTTTAGTTCTTCAAAGGAAGAAATAAAACTTCATGACTCTTTTCTCAACCCATTTGCCTTTACGTGGTTTAAGAGTACCTGTACTTATCTTGTTCAGTTTGCTTCTTTCATAATATAAAAGGCCAACAGAATAGACAGTAAATTGACCATAACACCAGTTCCTTTCTGAAAATATTCATTTCCCCAAGAGATTTTTAAGTAATTAAAGAAAAACAAACTGATAGCATTCCAGCTAGTGATCTGCTAGAGATAACACATGTGAAATAGCTTTGGTGGAAACAAAAAATGCTAAACAAACAGAAGGTAGAATTAGACCTATTTCTAAATTCTAAAGAGTTTCATATTTGTTTTTTGATTTCCACTTCTTACTTTTTTAGACTTGGGAATAAAAGGAAAATATATATTTAAGTCTTTCTATTGTTGTCCTGGCTGGGAATCTAGCCATAGAACCAACTGGTAGAAAGAAAAGGAACTGCTCTTCCCAATCTTGTTCCCATCCAGTGTCCAATTCTCTCAAAAGAGTACCAAAAAGAGTTATGAAATATTCAATTATTTCATCCTCATTCAGATAGAAATGAAGCACCTTGACGAGATAGGAAAAGAGAAGCCTAATTAGCAATTGTTTAGGATGAAGTTTGCTGCCTTATAATCCTAAACCTAAACCTATAAACCTAATCCACCTACAGCAGTCCCTCAAATGAAATATCCTTCACCTGGTTTGAATTGCTATTGCACAGCAGAAAACTTGTTGGCTGTGTTGTTATTATTAGGCCGCATTTACCTCCATAAGACATCAGAGCAGAAAGGAATCACTGTGATTCTAGCATAATCCTCTCCTTATTGACAGCGGAGAAACTGGCCCAGAAAGACTGCATCAGGTGTCATCCTGCAAGTGTCTATTTAACCTGGAGCTGGGACCAGAACCTAGTCTTCTGAGCTGGAGGCATGCCAAACTGGATAATTTCTGTTTTTAATCATCTAAACTTAACACTCCTTAAGTAGTAGAAATACTAAGTATTATTTTGGAGAAAAGGGGCAACTAAATGAGAAAAAGGCTTCCACTTCAAGGACAGATAGAATGAAAGCAGTTCTCCACCAAATATAAGGTTATATGGATCACCTAAAGGCCTAGACTGTTTATTTATCACCTCACTTTTGGCAAAGGATAATGAATAATATTATTTAGTGGTATGGGAAGAGAAAAAAATTCCTTTTAAAGTCAGTTAACTTCTCATGCTGATCCTTTAAAGTGGGAAAATGGCTCTTTGGTTAGGGAAACATCTTGGATAGGCCACATTGGACATAAGAGCTTTCAAGGTACTACTTGAAATAGAAATAAAATAATGTTCTTTCCTCTAGTACATTTATAACTTTCCAAGGTCTTTGGGGAAAAAAGGGTGATGAAGAGAAGGAAACAGGAAGCTAAAGCTGAAATTTTAGCAAGATTTGAAAGCAGGACTCTATTTGGGATGAAACGTGAGGATGGTAGAATAGAAACTCTTTAAGAACAAGGATCTATATGATCTACTCTTGTATTTCTTGACTCTGCGATGCCTAAATAAGATGGCCCATCGCTGCCCACCTCCTCCCCACTACTGTAAAAACTTCAGTGAATATCTGCTACATAGGCCATGGGAGTTGGAATAGGTGGTGTAGAAGAGGAAGAGAAGCCAGGGAAGCAAATAGGCAGAGTAGGAGGAGCCCTTTCCACAACTCGCCCCACCAAAGAAAAGAGAAATGAAACTGGAAGAAGTATCCCATGATATGAAAAGTGTTCTATTTAAATCTTACAGGAGAATGAAAGGTTGGGACACCTGGGCAGCTGATATTCGAATAATAATAATACAGCCAACTTTGGAGATGAGTTCCAGGCCATCCCTTATTACAGGCTGAAAGTAGTAACAATTCCAGCCACCCTGAGATCCACAGACACTGTGATTACATCTACTGACCAACCTCCTGTGTGAGCTTGCCCTTACTAGAGCTTCAGAGGCTGACAATTGGCAGGGTTCCCATTTTTAGTCATTTTTGTCACTGACTGGCTTTTCTCACCAGATTATAATGCCATTCAGTAGACATAAATCTGTCTGATGAAGTAATTTCAAACTCTATTGAGTCCTTAGGTATGTTGTTGAAGTCCAAAATTTTACATACTGAATTATATTTTTATAATATAATTATATAATAATATAATTATATTAATTTTGAAAATCAGAGTCCTTTCTCTAAGGAAATGATGAACCCAGGATTTTTTAAAAGTACCTAAGTCACATCTACAAGTCCTAGTATTAATATAAAAAGTTTGCTTTTATTACCCTATTTCTTTAATGCTACTGCACATTTTCTACATGCACTTCTTTAAATATCTATTGGATCCTTTTTCTAAAATGGGAGTATCTTTTCCATTACAACACATTAAGACTGTAATTGTCATCTCTAATTATATATATCTTTAAATACAAATATCTACCTCACAGGTTTGCTTATACAGGATTAAATGAGTCAATATATGTAAAGACACATAGTAAGTACTATTAGAAACTTTCTTCTTTACACACACACGTGGAAAAACAATCCTTCTATACTTAACACATAATGGATATCTTTTCCCATCAATATATTCTTTTTAATAGCTACAGGACTACATGGAAACATAGTTTAATTCCTGATCAATACATATTTAGAACATCCATGTATCTATATCCCATTTCAAACAGTGTTGCAATAAATACTTATCCATACTTGTATCTTCACTCACGACATTCTTCTGTAGCACAAATTCCATACACATACACACACACACACACACACACACAGAGAACAAACCATGCCTTGAGGTATGCTCATATGTACAGCAGAGGAAGAAATAAAGCCTGAAGACTGAGAAGGAATAGCCAAATAAGTAAGGAGAACCAAGACAGCGTAATGGCTAGGATACCAAATGAAAATGTTTCAAGGAGAAAGCATGGATTGATAGCATCAAAAACTGAAAAACAGCCAAAAAGACTGAGGAGTAAAGGTTTGTTACATAGGACACTTATGACTGGAGAAAGCCATTTCAGTGTAGGAATCGGGCAAGACACAAACCGCAGAGAGGAAAGAAATATTTAACTAGTTTATATGATTCTCTGAGAAGCTGGTAGATAACAGAAAAAGAAAAACTAGAACAGTAGCTCTAGGAAGTAGAACATGCAAGTTGTCAGACTCCAGAAAAAATATCCAGAAACATTTATTGACTAAAATAAAGAGCTTAGAGTTCTCTTACAACTACATTTTTTTTTCTTTTTTAGGATTACTTATTTGAGAGAGTGAGCAAGCAAGCAGGGGGAGGGGCAGAGGGAGAGAGGGAATCCTGAGCAGACTCCCCACTGAGTGCAGAGCCCAATGTAGGGCTCAATCCCATGACCCTGAGATCATGACCCAAGGTGAAATCAAGAGTCAGAAGCTTAACTGACCTAGCCATCCAGGTGCCCCTGAAACTATGTTTTTAAACACCTGATTCATGTTTTATTTAAATGAGTTCTTTCTAGAACTATGAAAGTTTAAAAACAATGTTTAGAAGTTGAATAGGCCCATACAAACAAGATACATACATAAAGTCTTAAGACAGCTTATTGCCAGAGAAAATTTACACCATGTAACAACTGCATCTGTTATTTGAAACATGACTATTAGGAGAAAGAAGTCTGAAACATTGCTTTAATGGGAAGAGTATTCATTTTAATTATGCTCCAAGATGTTACAGACCTAGAAATTAACAAATTTCAGTCAGTATAAAATAGATTTATTGCCAATATTCAGTCATGAATACAGCCTAGGTAAATGAAACAATCACTTCATACAAGGCTCAGATACTCTAAAATCTATCTTCACACATGTACTATAAAATGATAAATACTTAAAAATGACAATGCAAGGAAAAAATATTACAAAAAATACAATTGCTATAGCCCCTTGCATGAAAGTTCTTTATTTTTAAAGTTCTGCTTTAGGGGATAATACCATGCTACAGATCAGAACCAAAAATAAACTATGTTCCTTGAGGTTACAATGTTCAACAATGTACTGGATGCACTCTAAAACACCATGTCTGACAAGAATCAAAAAGAGAGACAAAGAAGGACTTCAATGATGTTGAGAGAAAAGAGAGAAGTCATCAATTGTTATATGCTGATTTCTGCTGGAATGGCCTCATTAGACAATTTCTAACACTGTAGAAGACAGGAGAAGGAAAGGGACCAGTCTTAGCTTTCCATAAAGGATTTACGAATCAGCACAAACTCAGGCAATTCTAAAAGGCACTGTTCCCAATGCTCTCCACTCTTCAACCCTGTAGAAACTCCTTGTTCCTATATCCATGTTTTTTTCCTAATTTTTTCATAAGGGTTTACCAAGTATACTTTGTTTTCTACCATCCAACATCCAAACCAAAGCGCATTAAGCAAAACAACAGACTGTCCGTCAAGTCAGTTCGAAAGACATAAATTTTGGTTTAGATATTAATCAAGAGATTTAGGCACACTTATCACTCTTCCTCCCCTCACATATTGACTCCAATCCTCAACCATGTGGCAATATGCAGTTTTAAGATTTTTTTTGTCTCTCATCAATAATTTGTCTGTTGCCAAGCTGCTTGGCAGCAATACTGGGACTTGTTTAGAATGCTTGGTCAGAACAGATTTTTAAAAGGATGTGATCAGTGAATTAGTGATCATAGTGGGCTTCTACAGGCAGATGGGAAGAATTTACCTCACAGATCTCCTGCACTCATTTCAGAAGGGAGAAAAATGGGTCTCAAAAAGAAAAAAGATTAGGGTAAACATGAAATACAGTAAGATATTAATACTGTAGTAACAGCAGAGAAGGAAATGCTTATATAGCCAACCTACCTGTGGGGAAGCTTCTGGCATAAAAAAATCAAACCTTCTCTCCCATTACTGTTTAGCTGCTTTACTTTGAGAAGGGCAGAATGCCACTTAAACACTTTCCTTCAACGGTAAGAAATTTCTTTTTGAAATGAGCATTAGAGAAAGGAAGAAAAGGTAGGGAAAGCTCACTCAAAAAGGTCCTCAAACATGCGTTGTCCCATTGCTATGTATGCTTCCTTCTCCTCTGGTGTCATCTGGGCCACCAGCTCTGGCCGCTGGCTCACTTCACTGTAGGAGAATGGACGGCCAGCCACCATAACAATGGGATCATCTGCTACTTCCTCAAACTCATCGTCCTCCTCCTCATCCTCGTCCCGATGATGCGATGCCACAGCTGCTGGTCGAGGTGGGGAGTCATCATCTGACTCACTGGTCTCACTTTCTGAGTCACTGCCATTGGCAGTGGTCACGGGAGCAGCTGCCCCCACTGAGCCTGCTGTGGCTGAGGGGGTCTTCTTCTCATGAATGAGTAGTGCTCGCATGACCTCTTCATTATCATCTGGCCCTGCACGGCCCTCCTCACGCTCCTGAAATGCATCTATATCTATACCACCTGGAAAGAAAAAACCAGAATGTCAATTTCCTTATGTAGAAAAGGCATTTTTTATAACTAATAAGACTTCACTAGTTCCAGTTTTTAAGGAACTGTCCATAACATATTAAAAACATTTCTCACAAACTGGAACTTAAGTAGCATGGTTTAAATACATGTGTTTTAAGAATAAAAAAGCCTGAATTTGAATCTGGGTCCCTTCAGATGTAAGCTGTACTGCTTTGGTCAAGTTTTTAGTCTGTGAATTTCAGTACCTTTTCCTGTAAAAAGGAGTGATAAGAACATCTACCTTACAGAGCTCTGGACAAGAACATATGTAATTATGTCTAAGAAGGACCAAGTACTATAGCTGGTAAAACGGGAAATCAAAACATGGCTCCTCATCTTGCTTCAAGTAAAAGCCAAAAGCTTTACAATGGCTTAGAGAGTCCTATAATATTTGGGACCCCTCCTGCTCACATGCTCTTACCTACCTCTGCTCTTTCCCTTTGCTTATTCTTCTCTAGTGACAGTAGCCCCATGGTATTCCCTATATATATAACATTCACTCCGACCTTAAGGCCTTTGTACTCCCTGTTTCCTCTACCTGGGATATTTTTCCTCTATGTTGCATAGCTAACTCTCTCACATCCTTTATGTTTTTATTCAAATGTCACCTTCTTATAATTCACCCCACCCTATACTCCCAATGCTCTATTTTTTTCCCCATAGCACTTACTTTCTAACATAATAATTCTTGTCTACAGTCTCTGTTACCTCCTTTCCCAAGAGGTACGTTCTCCACAAGCAGATATTTCTCTTTTTTATTCAATGATATATCCCAAGTACCCAAAATAGTGCCTACCACTTATTAGGCACCAAATGAATACATGAGTGAATAAATGCAATTTTATTTTCCTGAAACAAACTACGCATACTTTGAACTCTTTATAAAAAGGAATCTAGTATCAGGAATGAAGGTTCTCTCACCGCACACCTCCTATCATTTTGCGTATATATCACACCTGAAAAATTACAGATGAAAATTTAAGAAAAACACTTATATTCTGTATTCTGAGTACCAAATATACTGCTACTTAAAACATATAAAAGGATTAAAAATGTTGTTTGGAACCTAACTCCTTGATTCAAATCCTGATTCTAACACCTATTAACTATGATTCTGGCTAGGTTACTTCATTTTTCTGCTTCAATTTTCTCAAGTACAAAAAGGGGGAAAAATGAGTACATACGTCACTGGATAATTGTGGGGATTAAGTGAATATCTGTGAAGTGTTTAGAATGAGCCTGGCACTTAGCTTAGTGTTATCTATCATCAACATCGTCACCAAGAAAAGGCTCAGAAATTACCAATTCCAGCCATGAATGAAGTGAGAGCATCTTCTCATTCACATATTAGAATGGATTAGTGTAACCCTGCACAATTTAGAAAGTATAGAACTCCTGAGATATGAGATTGGGCAGCTTAAGAGACAGAAAGGAAACAGGAATTAAGAAGTTAAAAATTCTAGTCAGAGAATATAGGCTTTTGATAACACGGATGTAAAAATGAGAATTAAAATCAAACTTTACTACTTTAAAACACTGCTAAAGACTGAGGCTCCTTCCAAGAGTCCTTACTGCCAATGCAGTATTGCAACAGGGGGAAAAAAAAGGAATTGTCTCTAAGGCAATCATCACTCCTATAAGAATTTTCCAAAAAGCTTAATATTATCAACATAATAGTTTGATTAATGTTTTAAGTAAACATAAAATTAGGGGAAACACAATTTAGTTCTGTAAACTAAATCATCATATCTAAAAGATTTATGACAAAGGTCTTGAGAGGTTTGGGGAAAAAAGGAACTGCTCTGTTACAGATGAAGACAGACAACAAAAAATGAGGATAAATGAGCAAATATCTGGATGGTAAAGTAGAAACACTAGCTCTAGGAACAGTCTTAAGTTATAAGTTACAAAAAAGACATACATAATGGGAAACTGTCAAGTTCACTGGTGATGCTAAACAATTCTGGATGCTTAAATAAGGCCAAGCTGATGGAAAAAAAAAAAAAAAAACACAGGAAGAGCTGAGAGTGGGCAGAAAACTGGCGGATTTATTTCTATACTAGCAAGGGTAAGAAAATCTGCCTATAGAAAAACAATCTAAAACACATTGAAAGACCTGGTCCAAGTTATCTGATACAGGGCAAGGAAGGATCTTTAAAAATCCCCATACATGGTTTCCAAAGTTGTTGGTCTTAAAATATTGCTTCTTGACCCAAAGTAACAAAGTATCAGATAAAAACCAGAAGGACATTTTAAGTAAAACTCAAATCATTTATGATGGATCCATGCATAAACATATATTGTTCTGGTTACTAGATCTAAAGTAAAGTATATTATGGTTGGAGAAGGTCCAGACAAAGACAATTTAAATAAAACCAAAAAATGTAGATGTAGGTGACTTCAGGAAAGAGGACTATTTGTAAGAAAAGTAGAAGGAAAGAGAATTAGAATAGATCACTATGCTTTCAGTATAGTAATGAGCACATGATTAAGGTCTGTAAAATTCTAAAAATATTAAAATAACTTGAAGTCTGAGGAAAATTAAGTGTAGGACAAACAAGACTCTCTTCACATATTCACTAGAGCCTATTCTATCATAAAACTTAATACAAATTTAGACATGAGAGTATACTATCCTATTTTATACAGAAAGAAAATATTCACAAATCAGAATTGGGTAGACTTGATAACTTTTTAAGGGCCCTTATGATTCAAATTCTATCATTCTAGGAATTGTAAACATTGAATGTTAAGCTTATAAGCATAACTGCATATGACATGGGCTAACAATGGTTTCATTTAATTCAATTCTGTTTCTAAGTTCAAAGAAAAGGTTTGGTAGCTTTAAGAATAGGCAAGAAGCCAAGTTGGGGAAAACAAGCCTACTAAATAGTTGACACTATCACTCCTATATAAAGTAAAACAATTTGAATCAAATATAACTAAACATCATAGCCAAGCTTTTCAGTGCTAAGGAGGGTGGGTAAAGTATGACTGCCAAAGAAAATTTTTTTTCTGATTGTGATTGAAATCAAAACACCAAAATGAATCCTACTAGAGGCATTATCTGATTTTATTATCACTACCCAACTCCATACTACTACTTAATTCTTAGGATACATAGTTAAAGAAATGCTAATATAAAGGGGGAAGAGGTTAGGAGAAATACCAAAAAAAACAGGTAGCTTTCAGTTTCAGGGATTAAAGAACCATACTCAGGTGATGTCTTAGAAATGATACCTAACCTGGGTGTAAGGCCATGTAGATTCTACTGCCGACAAAACCTAACCAGAAGTACTAACTCCCTTTCATCTCTGCTTCCCAGTTTCCGAGCAATCTTTGTCCAGTCTGAGCCTCACATTTTCTACTTTTTTAGTCCCATACATCACCACCCAAGTCTTTGAATCCAGTAACTTTACAGGTTTAAAAAGTAAATTGCTGCAGTGCTCAAACTGCTGGTTACTATGTAATTCTTAAGTCTTTGGGGATCACTGAGAGTTCTAAAATCTTCTAATATGGAGTTCTGTCAATTTTCTTAGATGATAAGAATCCTTAATCCTTTAACCAGGTGGCTCCTTTTTATATATTTTAGGTAGCACAAACACAATTGGTATTTATGAGGAGACAATATAAACAAGTTTGGACTGTATATAGTTTTGGTTCCCAATTCAGAGAAATAAAAAGGAATATAAGTTAGGGTAACAGAAGAACAAAGAAGAGGTGAATTTGGCCACTTTGAACATAATAGGACTTTTCCATGAAATTAAGACAAAGAAATGGTAATTTCTTAATTCTAAAAATGGAGATTTAAAATTTACTTATTATTATATTATTATATTTATTATATTTATTTATATTATATTTATTATATTTATTTATATTATATTAATTATTATATTATTATTATTATGAAGGATAATACAAGTATATATTGGTTAGTTTTAATGCTTATTAATTTCTTACTTCCTGGCATAACACAACTGTTTTGTAAAACAGATATAATGAATTACCAATAAAACTAAGAATTGCCCACTAATTTTCCACTGAACCCAAAATATATTAATTTTAATGACTTCTACTCTTACCTTCCTTCATCTCTTCAGAACTATATGCTCCTTGGACAGTGCTCTCTCTCAGCCAAATGGGTCTCTCTTTGGCAGATTTCCCCTCCAGTGAGGCTCGATGATCTTCTTGGTCATCCATGTTAATGACAACATTCTGAGTGTATAGGTCCTCATAGGAGGGACCTTTGGTGGCCCATGCTTCCCGGTGGTGCCCACCTGGCAGGCCAGCAGCTCCTGCAGTAGTTGCTACCCGGTCCTTGCTATAAAAAAGATGAGAAGAGGGCAAGAAGAAAAAGTAAAGTCTTGGTGTTGGAAAAGAAGCACAACTGGGGAGGTGGTTACTGAAGAAATAAATGCTATCTAGCAATCATATACACACGCTTTAGCAATTCTGAGAAATCGCTTATAACAAAGGGTATCATATTTGTATTTAAGTTCCTCAAACACTGGGTCCACTGGCACGTATATAAATGAATGAGGTTTCATAATTTAAGATGTCTCAATAAATCTACTTAAGAGGGGAGAATAATAAAGGTGACATAATCCACTTAAAGACAATAGCTGGCAAAAATCTCTCAGTCACACCTTTCATGAGTATTCTGTTTAAAAACAAAAAAACCCCAAACAAACAAAACACATTACCTTTTTAAAAACCTCTCTCATCTCAACCAAAGGATTCAGAGTGGTTCTGTGTGCTTTTTTCTCTTTGTGTGCTGAGAAGCTAAAAAAGTATTCTACAAAACCAGGCCTCAACTTAAAATTAATGTTTCCCTCCTGCTATTCACCAAATAAGGTACATCATTATGCATAATTAATCTCTTTTTTACTGAGTTGTATCGTCCCATTTCTGTACCTACGCTGACCCTGGTATCTGTCCCCAACCATTATTTCCACCCTGCAGTAACCATGATCTATTTTTCAGTCTATTTTGCTTTGCTTTATATCTCTACCACCCATGATCTACTTGCCTGTTCCAGGCCTGATCATTCCTTATCTTTCCCTAGTTACTTATGTTTCCTCATCTCTGTTAGTTAAGTCAGGTTTTCAGTCTTTTGGCAGTTCTGTGTCTTATCTGCTTGTTTCACTTTCAATCTGTTCTTCATTCTTTTTTTTTAAGATTTTATTATTTATTTAAGAGAGAAGACAGTGCACTAGAAAGAGAGAGAGAGAGAGCAAGCACAAGTCGGGGAGGGGGGCGGGAAGCAGTCTCTGGCTGAGCAGGAAGCCCACCATGCCGCTCCATCCCAGGACCTGGATTCATACCCTGAGCTGAAGGCCTTGTCTTTCTGTACCTGCTTCTGATGTGTTCTCTACATGAACTTCTATGTATAACTCTCCCTTGATCTCTATGTTTTATCCCATAAACTATCTCCATGTTTCATGAACTATCTGCTTACTTAGTGCCCGCTCTTGATACCTTTTGTTATATTCCTTTAAGTATCTACTAACTCTCTTGGCCCACTTTTTTACTTCTCTTCCATTTTTCTCTGAATCTCTTCCATGGATCCTAGACTATCTTCTGCGTGGAGACCTGTCTCATTGTGCCTAATGAATAAATACTCATTTGGCTTTATTCCCTGTCCAACTCCACTCTCTCAGAAACCATTCACTATTTTCCCTTTTCTTTGGTCCTACTTCATCTCTGCTTACTCCATTGCTCTTCATTTCTTCCTGGGCCCACTGTATCTACTTGAGTTTTTGGTCTCATGCTTGGTTGAGGTTTCTCTGAGGTACATCTCTGTCCATGTATCTGACGGGCCCATTACATCTCTCCCTGAGAACTGTGTCTGGTCATCCTCTGGCAGTAATCATGGGCTTATCCTATCTCTCCTGTTCTTCCTCTGGATATTTACAAGCCCACTCTCACTTCTATTATTAACAAAAAAAAAAAAAAAAAAAAAAAGTGCTCTTTCCAGTCATCCAAACTACAATGATCCATGCCTCTAGTGGTACTAGAGCTGCTTTGTAAACCATTCTTTCCCATAGCTTTTGTATCATGTCAACTCCTGCCTCTAGCAGTACCCAGGGCTGCTTTGTAAACCATTCTGTCACATAGCTTTTGTACCAGTTATTTATTCTCCCATTCTGAGCCTAGGCCTACTAGGCATCTCTCCATATCCCATCTATCTATTTGCACATTATATTTTAAAAGTCTTATATTACAGATGCAAATAACTGGTTTCTCTCTACCTCTTCTTTCTTTCTACAATCATCTAATGTTACTTTTTGCCCTATTACTGTGTCTGTTTCAATTTAATCCCTATCTGTTCCTAGTCACTTTCTGTGTCTATCCTGTTCCATGTTATCTTCTAAAAGGCTGTGTCACTGCCTTCACTAGAATCTTACTGTTTGCTTTGGTATAAGTTAGCTTTTTGAATTCAGATCTCCCCTGAGCATTCACTTTTCTTTCTCTTCCTTTCTCTCTCAACCTGATCTGTGTTTGTTTCTGTGCTCAGTCAACATTCTGACCCTCTCCTTTCTTACCCAGTTTCCCTGACTCCTTTTCGTGTCTCTTCCATCCTCAGTCAGCATCCTTATCTTGCTGCATTGAGCCTGTCTGCCCCAAATGTGTCTCCCTGAGCTAGCCTTATGCCTTTTCTGTCTCTCTACACCCACTCAATGTTTCTCTAGCTCTGACCTGGCCAACTACATCTGTCCTTATCTTTCTCTCCTTCATCCAGACTCTTAAATGATTTCCTCACTCTTTCTGAAGCTACTGTTTTTCTCTCTATATAACCTAGAACACACAGTTTTCACCTATGCTCTATCTTTAGCATTAAATCTGAAAACTATCTTCTGAAGGTCAACAAGTATTCAGTACTTGAGTAGAGAACAAGAAGAGCAAAGAAAAAGAACAGGACATTTAAAATAAATATTAAGGGACGCCTGGGTGGCTCAGTTGGTTAAGCAGCTGCCTTCGGCTCAGGTCATGATCCCAGCGTCCTGGGATCGAGTCCCACATCGGGCTCCTTGCTCATCAGGGAGCCTGCTTCTCCCTCTGCCTCTGCCTGCCATTCTGTCTGCCTGTGCTCGCTCGCTCTCCCTCTCTCTCTCTGACAAATAAATAAATAAAATCTTAAAAAAAAAAATAAATAAAATAAAATAAAATAAAATAAAATAAATATTAACATGGGATTACTTTTAAAAGTCTTTGTTTTCAGTACTCCATTATGGAAACTCAAGAACAGTTTTACTCCAGTTTGAAGCAGGAGGGATTTCACCCCAAGTCAAACAAAAAAAAGTTTTTTTAAGATTTGTTTACTTATTTTAGATGGGGGAGGGGAGAAGGAGAAGGAAACAGAGAATCCCAAGCAGACTCCCCACTGAGCACAGAGGTGGACACAGGGCTCGATCCCATTACCCCGAGATCGCCACCTGAGCTGAAATCAAGAGTTAGATGCTCAACTGACTGACCACCCAGATGCCCCCGCAAAAATCTTTAAATTTGGAAGAACTTTTTAAAAAGATAATCCAGATAACAACCCTCAACTCTATGGTCAAATAATCTTTGACAAAGCAGGAAAAAATATCCAGTGGGGGAAAAAAAAAAACAGTCTCTTCAATAAATGGTATTGGGAAAATTGGACAGCTATGTATAGAAGAATGAAATTCAACCATTCCCTTACACCATACACAAAGATAAACTCGAAATGGATGAAAAACCTAACGTGAGCCAGGAATCTATCAATATCCTAGAAGAGAACATAGGCAGTAACTTCTTCGATATCGGCCCCAGCAACTTCTTTCAAGACATGTCTCCAAAGGAAAAGGAAACAAAAGCAAAAATGAACTTGTGGGACTTCATCAAGATCAAAAGCTTCTGCATAGCAAAGGAAGCAGTCAACAAAACAAAGAGGCAGGGAGGAGTCAAGATGACGGAGAAGTAGCAGGCTGAGACTACTTCAGGTAGCAGGAGATCAGCTAGATAGCTTATCTAAAGATTGCAGACACCTACAGATCAAACGGGAGAGCGAAGAGAAGAACAGCAACTCTAGAAACAGAAAATCA